>NC_045732.1:101612838-101680458 GCF_009834535.1 Camelus ferus
TATGAAATAAAACTAGATTAAATTAATCAATCAAATTTAAGAAATCCTAAGGGGGTAATTTTTTTAAATTGTAGTTCAGCATTATAAGTAAAAAGAATTAATTTAATATTCTAATTTAAAATTACAAAAGAGAAAATCTTATTCTATACTTACAAATGTTTATTTTTGTCATTCATTCACTGACAGGTATTTCAGTCGTACAAGGAATAAATTTTCTAGTCTATTAATAATCCACACTCTTGTGGCTCCAGTTCATTGTACTGAAATGATGTTGATAAGTAAACTTTTGCACAAGATCCTGGGTTCCATACCCAGTGCTCCATTAAGGGGCAAAAAACAAACAAACAAATAAATAACAGTAAATATGGTTTGGTGTGGAAAAGACCAGCTAAATACATTTCAGGAAGAAATTTGTTTCTCAGTCCTGAAACAGTTTGCATTGTTAGTAAAATATGGCATTTTATGGCAAGTATTTTGTGCTCTACTTGTAAATAATAGCTATGTTCTCTATCAGTAAACTGTAGTAAATCCAGTTCTACCAAAATTATATTTTTATTTAGACATAAATTCCATTAAACATAAGCCAAATTCAAAATGAGACATAAAATTTTTAAATAAATAAATATACACTCAAGCTATAATGTAATTTTTTTCAGTGTATGTATATTCTATTCTAATAAATATTAGCATCCTGAAATCATGGCATATATAAGCATTATAAATATAGTTAAGTAGGAATAATTCTGATTCATAAATATTATTTAACATATGCAAATCAATAAATGTGATACCATCCCTTAAAAAACAATGAATACAAAAATAATAATCTCAATAGATGTAGGAAAATTATTGACAGAACTTAACAACTTTTTTATGAAAAATTTTTTAACAAATTCGCTCTAGGTAGAATGTAACTAAACATAATAACAGCCATATATGAAGAAAACCATGACTAACATCAAGTTCAATGTTAACATACAGGAATGTTTTCCTCAGGACCAGTAATAAGAAAAAGTAGCTCATTCTCAAAAGTCCTAAATTACACTAATAGAAGTCCTAGACAGAACAACTCGTCAAGAAAATAACATAAAAGGCATCCAACTTGTAAAAAAGCAGTAAAACTTTTAGAGATGACATAATTTCACATAGATAGAAAACTCCATAGACTCAAGTGACTGTTAGAAATAATGAACAAACGTATTAAACTTGCAGAATACAGAATCACTATACAAAAATCAGTTGCACTTTTATATACTAACAACACATTATCAGAAAGGGAAATTAAGAAAACAATTGTGTGTACAATTATATCAAAAAGAATAAAATAGGAATAATTTAATAAGTGAAATAAAAGAGATAAACATAAATCTATTAGTTACAGGTGCAAGAAATATAAGTAAACAAATTAAATAGAAAGATATTCTGTGCTCATGGATTGTATGCAATGTGAGGAAATATCCTAATCTATCTTTTACATTATCAATCTTCCCAGCACTACTTATTGAAGAGAATGCCTTTTCTTAAATTTATACTCTTGCTTCTTTTTCATGGGTTAATTGATCATAGGTGTTATGGATTATATCTGCTTACTCTATTCTCTTCTATTCATTGGCATCTGTTTTAGAGCCAGTATCATGTTGTTTTAATTACTAAAGCTTTGTATTACACTTTAAAATCAGAAAACCTTATACTATTAGGCAATACTTTTTTCAAAGTTGTATTGGGAACTCATGATATTTGTTGTTACATATAAATTTTGAAATTATTTGTTCTATTTAACTGAAAATTCTCATGGGTATTTTGATATGAATCACACTAAATGTAGATTGCTTTTGGTAGTAAGGTTGTTTTAAACACAGTTTCACATCATTTACATAAGAGATCTTTTCACTTCTTTGGATCACTTTTAATTTCTTTCAGCACAATTTTCTTTTTTTTATGTATAGGTTTTCACATTATGTGTTAACTTCATTTCTAGGTATTCTTTACATACATATATAATTATATACATAATATTTCTAAACATGTTTCCTACACAAATACAGCAGTCAGAAGGCAGTGACAAGACATATTTAAAATCCTGAATGAAAGGAAGCTGTAATTTAAGATACTTTATCAAGCAAGACTATACCTTGGAATAGAAGGAGAGATAAATAACTTCTACACAAGCAAATACTAAAAGAAAATAGCAACAGAAAGAAAGTAATGAAAGATCTACTCTAAATAAAAAAGAAGCAGGATGCTATAAAAAGAAGAAAGGCATAATTAGAAAGGCAATAGCTACAATGACTTACAAAAGAATAAACATGACGTTGTAAAACAGGGCATAAAAATTTTAAAGGGTCAGAGATTGAACAGAACAACCCAGACGATTATCTTCTTTTTTCTGTTCTCTGTAGAATGGGTTAGAATTTGTATTACTATCAGTTAAAATAAACAGATATAGAAATGAGCCCTTATACACAGAAAAATGGTAACCATAATTCAAAAGCTAACAATGAACTCACAAAACCAAAAAGAATCCAAGATAAAAAAAGAAAATTATCAAGCCACAAAAAGAAAAAGTAATGAACAAAAAGGAAATGCCAAATCAACTGGAAAATGATGTTCAAACTGGAAATAAACAACTGTCTATCAATAATTATCACAAATGCTAGTAGAATAAGTGCTTCAATAAAAAGATATATGTTGTCAGATGTGACAATATAACAAGACCCTACATTATGAAGCATACAAGAGACCTACTTTAGGGAGAGGAACACACATCAATTGAAAGTAAGAGGATGGACAAATATATTCCATGGAAAAGGACATGACAAGAAAGCAGGACTAGCAGTACTGATTTCACACAAAATAGAATTTAAAACAAAGGCCCCAGAGAAAGATAAACAAGGACATGCTATAATGATTAAGTGATCAATACAAAATTAGGGTATTATACACTTTAAGATATATGCACTCAATATTTTAGCACCTAAATACATAAAGCAAATACTAATAGATAAACAGGGAGAAATTGATGGGACAACAATCATAGTAGGAGACTTTAGCACCCCATTACAATCATTGGAGTTGTCTTTCAGAAAGAAAATTAATAAGGGAATAAAGACACTAAAAGATAAATAAAATATTAGGACTTGGTTGATATTTTCAAAACAGTACATCTCCCCAAAACAGAATATACATTCTTTTCCAGTGCACATTGAACATTTTCTGGGAAACATTTTGTACTCAGGCACAGAAAAACCATCAACAAATTTAAGAAGATAAAAATTATTTCAAGCATCTTTTCTGAAGACCATGAAACTAGAAATCAATCACAGAAAAACCAGGGAGAAAAAAATGACACCATGTAGATTAAACTACATGATACTAAAACAAGGGTGTTGATGAAGTTAAAGAAGAAATAAAAACACATCTTGAGAAAAATGACACAAACACTACAAAAAGTCTATGGAATAAACTTAAAGCAGGCTTAACAGGGAAGGTCATAATGACAAGTCCCTCCTCAAAGTAGAAGTGCAATTTCAAATATATAATCTAACATTGTATGTAAAATAATCATGAAAAGAAGAGCAAACAAAACCAAAAGTCAGCAGAAAGTGGGAAATAATAATGATCTATGATGATAGAATTCATATAGAGATTAAAAAACACAGAAAAATATTCAAATACTTTTTTGAAATTGTAAACAAAATTGTAAACACAAGAACTATATGAAATGAAAATGAAAGAACTACAAAGAGTACAACAAATTTGCAAAATATCATGAGGGACTACCATGAACAACTGTATGGAAAGAAACTGGATAACCTAGAAAAAATGGAGAAGTTTCTGCAAACATTCAGCCCACCAATATTGCATCAAGAAGAAATTGACCATTTGATCAGACAGATCACCAGAAATGGAATAGAATTATCAATAAAATACAAAAATCTCTGCAAACAAAAATTCAGAACCAAATAGTTTCACTGGGGAATCTGACCAAACATACAAAAAAATCCATACCAGTCTTCCTCAAACTCTTCCAAAAGATTGATATGGAGAGAGTACTCCCAAACTCACACCATAAGGCCAATATCAACCTGATACCAAAACCAGACAAAGACAAAACCCTAAAAGAAAATTTTAAGCCAATATCATTGATAATCATAGATGTAAAAGTCCTTAAGAAATTATTAACAAACAGAATCCAACAGCATGTAAAAAAAGATCATACACCATGATCAAGTTAGGTTCATCCCAGGAACACAAGGATGGTTTAGCATATGCAAATCAGTCAATCAATTGTGATACACCATATCAACAGAAGAGAGGACAAAAACCATATCATCATCTCAGTAGATGCAGAAAAAGCATTTGATAAAATTTAACACCTATTTGCAATAAAAATTCTTATCCCAGTGGGCATAGAGGGACCATTATCAACATAATGAAAGCTATTTTTGATAAACATATAGCCAGCAAAATACTCAGGGGTGAAAAACTGAAACCCTTCCCACAAAAATCTGAGACAAGACAAGGTTGCCCATTCTCACAATTTCTATTCAATATAGTCTTGGAATTCCTAGCAACAAAGATCAGGCAAGAAAAATAAATAAAATGATTCAGACTGGAAAGGAAGAGGTAACACTATTACGGTATGCAGACATGACACTATACATAGGAAACTTAAAAAGCCTCAGAAAAAAATACTTAGGCTAATAAAGGAACTGGGCAAGGTAGCCAGAAAAATGTACAAATATCAATTGTTTTTCTTTTAACTAACAGTGAATCAACAGGAAAGCAAAGTATAGAAACAACCACTTTAATAACTGCACCCAAAATTATAAAATGCTTAAGAATAAATCTGACCAAGAACGTGAATTACTTATACATGGAGAACTAGAAAACATTGATTGAGGGAATTAAAAAAGATTTGAAGACTTTAAAAGATACCCAAAATTCTTATAAAGGAAGAGACAGTATTGTTAAAATGCCCATAATGCCCAAGGCAATCCACAGAATTAATGCAAGTTCCTATCAAATTATGCAAAACATTTCTTTTTAGGACTGGAACAAATGATCCTAAGATTTATATGCAATCAGAAATGATTCATAATTTCCAAAGCAATATTGAAGTAAAAGGTAAAGGCTGCAGGAATAACAAGCCTGGTCTCCATACTTAATTTCAGAGCTAGACGATAATCAAAATGACATGATATCGGAAGAGAAACGGGCATATGGACCAATAGAACAGAAAAGCAAACCTAGGAATAAATCTACAGGCCTATGCTCAAATAAACTTTGAGAAAGTAGCCAAGAATATGATACAGAAAAGCCAATCTGTTCACCAACTGGTTTTGGGAAAACTGGAAAGCAGCATGCAGAGCAATGGAATTAGAACACTCCTTCACTCCATACACAAGAATAAACTCAAAATGGCTTGAAGATTTAAATGTAAGGCAAGACACAGTAAATCTCCTAGAAGAAAACGTAGGCAAAACACTCTGAGATAAATCTCAGCAATGGTCTCCTAGAACAGCCTAACCAGGTAATGGATATAAGAGCAAAATTAATAAATTGGACCTAATTAAACATATAAGCTTTTGCACAACAAAGGGAGCCATAAAACAAAGCTAAATGACAAGCGACAGGATGAAAGATAATATTTAGAATTGATGCAATTAGCAAAGGCTGTATTTCCAAAATATAAAGAGCTCATACAACTTAATGATAATAAAAAAAAAAGAAAAACAATCTGAAAATGGGCAGAAACCTTAAACAAGCAATTCTCCAATAAAGAGATACAAATGCCAAAGAGATATATGAAAAATAAAATGCTCACTATCATTAATTTTCAGAGAAATGCAAGTCAAAATTGTAATGAAGTATCACCTCACAATAGTCAGAAAGGCCATCATCAAAAAGTCCACAAACAATAAATGCTGGGGAAGCTGTGGAGAAAGATATCCCTCCTAAACTTTTGTTAAGAATGTAGTTTGGAGCAGTCATTGTGGAAAACTGCATGGGGATTCCTCAAAAGACTGAAAATATCATTAACGTACAATCCAGCAATTCCACTTCTGGGTATATATCAAAGAGAACCCTAATTCAAAAGGACACCTGCACCCCAATGTTCATAGCAGTGCTATATACAACACCCCCGACATGGAAGCAACCTAATTGTCCATCAACAGATGACAAGATAAAGCAGTAGTGGCATACTTACACAACAGAATAATACTCTGCCATAAAAAATGATAAAACAATGACATTGCCGCAAAATGGGTGTCCCCAAAAATTGTCATTCTAATTGAAGCCAAAAAGAGAAAGAAAAATAACACATGACATGACATATATGAAACCTTAAAAAAAATGTTAGATGAGGGCACTATGTTTCCATCTACAAAATTGAAACACACTCACAGATCTACTAAATATTCTTATAGTTCCTGCGGAAAGGGGCTGAGAAAGGATATATTTGGGAGCTGTAAATTTATACATGTTATCCACTATATATAAAAATAGATATTTTCAAAAGTTGTTTTGTATGACCCATGGCTGTATGTTAAAAACTGTGAAGTAACCTTAAATAGGAACACAAATATATGCATGAACTGGGACACTGTGCTATACACCACAGATTGACACATTGTAAATGGCAGTATTACAATTATAAATAAATGAATAAATAATAAGTAAATAAGCAAAATGAGTAACTAAATAAATAAATAAATATATAATATTTAATAAGAAAAGGAATACAAAGATTCACACTACTTAAATTTACACCTCAAGAATCTAGAAGAAAAAAGAAGGGATAAGGAAGAAAATTGAATGAATCAGAGTAAGACAAATAACCACAGAAGCAATGGAAATGATAAAAAGAAAAAATAACTAAGTCTGTTTCTTTTAAACATATATTCGAGAAACGTTAATTTGGCTAAGAAAATAAAGACCCAAATAAAATTAGAAATAAAAGAGAAGATATTACCACTGATGTTACACAGATACATAGGATCATAAGAAATTACCACTAGCCAAAATTTCAATGACCTAGAACAAAAGACAAATTCCCAGAAACATGTGTCTTCCAATACTGAATCAAGAAGAAATTAGAAAGTTAAATAGAGCAAAAGTGTGTATGAGTAAATCAGTAATTCAAAACTCCCAAAAGAGTAATTATTTACAAGATGACTTTACTAGTGAATTCTGTCATACATTTGAAGATAATTTTTCACCAATTCTTCCCCAAACCTTCCAAGAATTTGAAGGGGTGAAAGATTCCAAACTGGTTTTATGATGCCAGCTTTTTTTGCAAAAAAAAGCTAGAAAGGACATTATATGCAAAGTATAGAACAATATCCCTGATGAATGTATGTGCCAAAATTCTCAACAAAACACAAGCAAAATGAGTTCAACAACACATTTAACGTATCATACATTATGAGTAAAGGGATTTATCCCTGGGTTTAAGGATACTTCAAAATATTCAAATCAATAAATTTGAAGTGCCACACTAATAGAATGAGAAATAAAAATCACATAATCATCTCAATAGGTGCAGAAAGATCCTTGTATATAATACAACATCTTTTATGATTCTCCCATCAAATTAAATTAACACTGTCAGTGGCACGATACCATATACACACAGTGTGTGGAGAGAAGCTATACATTTCTCTGTTTATTGATCCTTAGTAAAAGGGTTCATATATCTCATGCACAATGCCTCACATATCATCTAAGTTATAACAATGTTAATAATCTGAAGCTATTTGTGTCCCCATGCTCCTGCAGTATGCACAGGATGATAAATGATAAACGATTTTTTTAAAGTTCATCATGAAATTTCATTAAATAGGCCATCTCTTATCCAGCCTGCTGTGCCTGTCTTAGGTTGTCCTCCTCTGAGTCTCTTACTCATCATTGGCTATCCAGCAATCCATACTGGATACATTGAGTAGGCCATTTCTTATCCAGCCTGGATATTTGACATTCCTAACAGTTTGTTTATCAGTTCAGCACATGGGCTTATTCTCTAGAGCCTTCAGACAGGGGCCTGCAAACCCAAAGTCCCTTGACAGAAAAGTGGATGAAGAAAATTTGATGTATATATACAATGGAATCAATAATTTGCATTCCTATCAACAGTGTCCATGGTGTTCCTTTTTCTCCACCAACATCTATTTCTTTTTTTTTTGATGAGAGCCTTCTGACAAGTGTGAGGTCTTATCTTAATTTTTGGTTTATTACTTTTCAAATAATTTATAACTCTGAATATATTTTCTTGCATCATTTAGCCAACTGCATATTATCTGTGGAAATTTGAGTCAGATCTATCTATTCAGTTCCTAAGGACATTTTTTTAAATTGGATTTTTTGTTATTTTTTATTGTTGCTGTGGGGTATGAGTTTGCCATGTATTTTGGATATTAACCCTTGATTGGAAAATATCACTTGTAAATATATCCTCCCATTGTGTTGGTTGACTTCATTTTATTGATCATTTCCTCTGCAGCGTAAATCTGTTTAGAGTGATACAATCATATTTCTTTAGTTTTGCTTCTGCTTCCCTTGCCATAGGAGATATACGTAGAATCCAATTAAGACCAATGTCACAGTGTACTTCTTATGTTTTTTTCTAGGATTCTTTGTCTTCAGGTTTTATATGTTTTATATACCCAGGAGTGGGATTGCTGTGTCATATGATGTCTATATTTATTTTTTAAAATAACTTCCATACTATATCCAATGTGGTTTCAAAAATTTTCATTCCCACCAACAGCATAGGAGATTTCCTTTTCCTCAACAACCTGCCCAGCATTTATCATTTGTAGACATTTTGAAGACAGCCCTTCTCATTTGTGTGAGGTAAAATATTACTTTATTTTTATCTTGCCTTGGTATAATGATTAGTAATGTGAGCATGATTTTATGTTCCTGTTTGTCATCTTGTGTCTTCTTTAGAGAATTGTCTTCTGCTCATTTTCTGGCTGAGTTGTTTGTAAATATTTGAAATGGGGTTGTATGAACGATTTGTGTATTTTAGAAATTAGCCTCTTGTTGACTACATTGTTTCCAAATATTTTCTCCCATTTGGAAGTTTATCTTTTCATTTTGATTATTTTGCTGTGTAGACACTTGTAAGTTTAATTAGGACCTATTTGTTTATTTTGCATTCATAGTTTTTGACTTCGGAGAGTGACTTAAGAAAATTTTGCTACAATTTATGTCTTGTTTTGCCTATGTTAGCTTCTAGGAGTTTTATTGTGTCATGTATTAGATTCAGATCTTTAAAACATTTTGAGTGTATTTTTGTAATGTGTAAGGGAGTGTTCTAATTTCATTGATTTCCATGTAGCTGTCTAGCTTTCTCAACATCACTTGTTGAAGACTGTCTTTTAGGTATTATATATTTTTGTTTCTTTGTCATAGGTTAATTGACCTTAGGTGTGCTGTTTTTTTTCTGCCTCTGTGTTCTGTTCCAGTGATATAGACATTTGTTTGTTTTCCAGTATTGTGCTGTTTTGATTACTGTATTTTTGTTATAGAGTCTGAGATCTGGGAATGTTATGCCTCCAACTTTTTTCTTTTTCCTCAATGTTTCTTTGGCAGTTGTGGTTCTTTTGCAGTTCCATGTAAATCTTAGGACTGTTTTTAATATTGTGGAAAATATCATGTATTTCTATCTGAATCAAATTATATCTGTAGACATCTTTTGTACTATGCATATTTTAAAAATATTTATTCTTCTAAAATAAGACCTAGAGATTTCTTTCCATTTCTTTGTATCATCTTCAAATTTCTTTATCAGTGTCTTCTAGATTTTATTAAATTGGTTTATTCACAGGTATTTCATTTTTTGATGTGATTTCTTATGGTTTTTTTAAAATTATGAAGTATTTCATAGTTAGTGTAAAGAAATGTGACAGTTTTTGCATATTAATCATGAATCATGCTACTTTGATAAATGTATTTATTTGTTTCAGTTATTTTTGTGTGGAGAAATTTTAGGGTTCCCTATATAGATTATCATGTCATCTGAAATAGTAACAGTTTTATTTCTTTCAATCCAACTTGAATAACTTTTTTCTTTTCCGATTGCTGTTACTAGGACTTCCCATACTGTGTTTAATAGAAATGGTGAGAGTGGGCATCCTTGTCTTATTCTTAATTTGGCTTTCAGTTTTTCACCTTTCCAAATTATGTTGTCTGTGGGTCTGTAATAAATGACTTTAGTTATGTTGAGATATGTTTCCTGTATCCTACTTTGGTAAGTGGTTTCTATTGTTGCTGTTGTTGTTGTTGTTGTTGTTGTTGTTGTTTTAATGAATAAATGTTGAAAATTGTGAAATGCTTTTTACGGGTTTATTGGGATGACCACGTTGTTTCCCTTTTTCTTTGGTTAATGTGTTGTATCAAACTGATTGATTTTTGTATTTTGAACCTCCCTTGTGACCATGCTATGAATCCAATTTGTCATGGTGTATGATAAATTTTATTTATTGCTGGATGTTGTTTGCTAATAATATTTTGTAGAATTTTTGCATCAGTATCAATCAAAGATATTGGCTTGAAGTTCTCTTTCCCGTACTTTGTTTGTTAGCTTTGCTATCAGTGTGATGATAGCTTCATAGAATTAATTTGGGAGTTTCCCTCATCTTCAGTATTTTGGAACAGTTTGAAGAGTATAAGTTCTGCTTTTTATTTTTGTACAGTTCTCCATGGAGCTGTTTAAATCTCCACTTGTATTTAAAGATTTTTTTAAAGGCAGATTCTATCTTTCTTCTACTAAACAGTTTGTTCAAGTTAACTGTTTCTCCTTATCTCTGTCTCATTCTAGACATGTGTCTATTTCTTCTAAGTTGTCCAGATTATTATCATGAAAATGTTGACCAAATGATCCCTTTTTTGTATATCAGAGATAACAATTGTTGTTTCTCTTCTTGTATTTCTTAATTTATTCTTCTGGAGCATCCCTGTTTTCTACAAGATGCACTTGGCAAGAGGTTTTTTGCTTTTGCTTATCTTAAAAAGAAAAAAAAAACCAAATAGCATTGATTTTTCTACTGTTTGGCATAGTTTTTTTTTTCTCTAAATTATATTTATGCCTGTAATATTTAGGAATATATTTTTCTTTTTTTTAATCTTTTTTTATTGATTTACAATCATTTTACAAAGTTGCCTCAAATTCCAGTCTAGAGAGAAATTTTTCAATTACAGTGAACATATATAATTTTGTTGTCACATTTTTTCTCTGTGAGCTGCCATAAGAACTTTTATATATTTCCCTGCAATATAAAGTAAAATCTTGATTATCTATTCTACAATTTTGGCATCCCAATCTATCTCTCCCAAACCCACACAAACTTGGCAACCAGAACCTTATAGTCTATGTCTGAGAGTGTATTTCTGTTTTGAATTTATGCTTCTTTTGTTTCATTTCATATTGTTTTTATATTTCACATATGAGCGATATCATATGGTATTTTTCTTTCTCTTTCTGGCCTACTTCACTTAGAATGACATTCTCCAGGAGCATCTATGTCACTGAAAATGGAATTATGTGGTCGGTTTATATGTCTGAGCAGTATTCCATTGTAAAACTATACTGCCTCTTTTTTATCCAGTCATCTTTTGATGGACATTTAGATTGCTTCCATGTCTTGTCTATTGTAAATAGTGCTGGCTATGAACATTGGCATGCAGGTGTTATCTTGAAGTAGGGTTCCTTCTGGATTTATGACCAGGAGTGGGATTCCTGGGTCATATGATAAGTCTTATCCTAGGCTTTTGAGGAATCTCCATCCTGTTTTCCACAGTGGCTGCACCAAGCTGCATTCCCACCAGCAGTGTAGGAGGGTTCCCTATACACCACAGCCTCTCCAGCATTTGTCATTTGTTGATTATTGAATGACAGCCATTCTGACTGGTGTGAGGTGTTACCTCATTGTACTTTTGATTTGCATTTCTCTGATAATCAGTGATATTGAGCATTTTTTGATGTGCCTGTTGATCATCTGTATGTCTTCCTTGGAGAATTGCTTGGTTAATTCTTCTGCCCATATTTGGATTGGGTTGTTTGTATTTTCTTATTCAGCTGGATGAGTGCTTGTATCTGTAGATCAAACCTTTGTTGGTGTCATTTGAAAATTTTTCTTCCCATTCCGTAGGTTGTCTTTTTTTTTTTACTTCTGGTTTGCTTACTGTGTAGAGACCTGCAAGTTTCATTAGGTATCATTTGTTTCTTCTTGCTTTTATTTCTTGTATGAGAAAATTTTTGAGATATATGTCAGATAATATTATGCCCATATTTTCCTCTAGAAGGTTTATTGTATTTTGTCTTATGTTTAATTCTTTGATCCATTCTGAGTTTATTTTTGTGCCTGGTGTAAGGGAGAGTTCTAGCTTCATTGATTTACATACTGCTGTCCAGCTTTCACAACACCATTTGCTGAAGAGACTGTCTCTATTCCATTGTATATTCTTTCCTCCTTTGTTGAAGATTAATTGACCAAAAGTTTGTGGGTTCATTTCTGGGTTCTCTATTCTGTTCCATTGGCCTATATGTCTGTTTTTTTACCAATACAGTGCTGTCATGTTGACTGTAGCTCTATAGTATTATCTGAGTTCGTAGCATAAAGAAATGTCACTGATTTTTGAACGTGAATCTTGTAACCTTCTACGTTGCTGTATTTTTGATCACCTGTAGTATTTTTTGTGTGGATCTTGTAGGTTTTTCTAAATATAGTAACATGTCATCTGCGTATAGTGAGAATTTTACCTCTTACTTTCCAACATGGATCCCTTTTTCTTCTCTCTCTTCTTTGATTGCTATGGCTAGGACTTCCAAGACAATGTTGAGAAGCAGTAGTGATAGTGTGCAACCTTGTATTGTCCCAGATTTTAGTGGGAAGATTTTGACTTTCTCACTGTTGACTGTTATGCTGG
Organism: Camelus ferus; assembly: GCF_009834535.1. Classification (NCBI taxonomy): domain Eukaryota; kingdom Metazoa; phylum Chordata; class Mammalia; order Artiodactyla; family Camelidae; genus Camelus; species Camelus ferus. The sequence goes on from NC_045732.1 coordinate 101,625,775, forward strand.
CTGTAGATTTGTTATATATAGCTTTATGATGTTGAGTTATGTATCTTCTATGCCCACTTTGGTGAGCGTTTTTATCATACATGGGTGCTGAAATTTATCAAATGCTTTTCCTTCACCTATTGAGATGATCATGAGGTTTTGGCCCTTTTTCGTGTTAATGTGATATATTATACTGACTGAATTGCATATGTTGAACCACCCCTGTGTCCCTTGGATGAACCCCATTTGGTTAGGATGTATAATCTTTTATATGTGTTGTTGGATTCTATTTGCTACTATTATGGTGAGGATACTGGCATCAAGCTCATCAGTCATATTGGCCTATAATTCTCTTTTCTGGTATTGTCTTTGCCTGTTTGTGGTATCAGGGTGATTGTGGCTTCATGGAATGACTTTGTGAGTATTCCCTCCTTTTCAATCTTATGGAAGAGTTTGAGAAAGGCTTGTATGAGTTCTTCTTAGTATGTTTGGTAGAATTCCGCAGTGAAGCCATCCTGGTCCTGGACTGTTATTTGTAGGGAGGTATTATATTGCTATTTTGATTTCATTTCTAGTGATCTGTTTGTTCAAGGGATCAGTTTTTTCTTGATTCAGTCTTGGTGGACAGTATGTTTCCAGAAACTTTTCCATTTTCTCTAGATTATCCAGTTTGTTTCCATGGAGCTTTTCATAATATTCCTGTATGATATTCTGTGTTTCTATTTTATTTGTTGTAATTTCTTCATTCTCCTTTCTTATTTTGCTACTTTGTGCTCTCTCTCTTTCCTTCTGTTTGAGTTGGCCAGAAGTTTTTCGATTTTTCTTACTTTTTCAAAAATCCTGCTTTTGGACTGGTTGATTTTTTTCCTATGTTCTTTGTAAACTCCATTTTATTTATTTCCACCACAATATTTATAATTTCCTTCCGCTGCTACGTTTTGGGCTTTTTCATTCTTCCCTTTCCAGTTCATTCAGCTGGTGGGTTAAATTGTTTATTCGTGATTGTTCTTTTTTGAGGAAGGCCAGTATCTCTATAAACTCCCCTCTTAGCACTGCTTTTCCAGTGTCCCATAAGTTTTCTGTGGTTTGGCATTCATTTTCTTTTATCTCAAGGTATTATTTTTTTCATTTCAGCTTTAATTTCTTCATAGACCCATTGGTTTTTAAAAACATATTGTTTAATCTCCATGTTTTCCTTTAGTTCTCCTTTGTTTCTCTGTTGCTGATTTCTAGCTTTATGCCATTGTGGTCAGTAAAGATGCTCGAGGTAATTTCTATCTTCTTAAAATTATTGAGGATTCTTTTGAGCCCAAGTACATGATCAAATCTGGAAAATGTTCCATGTGCCCTTGAAAAGAAAGTATATCCTATTTTGGGTGGGTGGCAATGTTTTGAAATTATCCACAAAATCTGATATTTCTTTTTTATTATTTAATTTCTTTGTTGCCTTATTTATTTTCTGTCTCAGTGATCTGTCCAGTGATGTTAATGCAGTGTTGAAATCTCCAACTATGATTCTATTCCTATCACTATCCCCCTTTATGTGTGTTAGTAATTATTTTATGTACTTAGGTGCTCCTCTATTTGTTGCATATGTATTAATGATTGTACTATCCTCATCTTGGATCACTCCTTTAATCATTATAAAATGTCCTTCTTTTTCTTTATGAACTTTGTTTTAAACTCTATTTTGTCTGAGATCAGTACAGCAACAACTGATTTTCTGGCTTTTACATTTGTATGGAATACCGTTTTCCATCCTTTCGCTCTCAATCTATATGTGTCCTTCTCCCTGAAGTGTGTCTCTTCTATGCAGCATATTTATGTTTCTTACCTTATTATCCAGCCTGCCAGTCTATGTCTTTCGACTGGAGCATTTAGTCCATTCACATTTGCAGTAATTGATGATAGGTTTGTGTTTATTGCCACTTTGACCTTATCTTTGCAGTTCATTTGGTATTTCCTCTTTGTTCCTTTCATCTTCCTTTTATGGTTTGGTAATTTTCCTTTGTATTATCATGAATTTTATTTAGTTTCAGTGACTCCCTGATAACTATTTGTCTTGTTGTTACCATTTATTTAAGTCTATTAGCCCATTACTATAACTGATTTTATTAAACTGACAGTAACATGATCTGAAACCCATCTACAGGGAACAAAAAATTTTAAAAGGAAAGACAAAAAAAAATTCTGTAATTTCCTGCCTCCCTCTCATAATATCAATTATTTGTATGTCTTATTTTATAATTTTGTGTTTATTTTATTTGTAATTCTTGAGTTATCACCTTTCCAGCTGTGAGTATCAAATTTCTGAAGCATTCTGCTGCTTTTCTATTTACAGTAGAAATTTCAATATTTCTTTTAGCATGGGTTTAGTGTTGCTAAACTCTTGTAACATTTTTTGTCTGTGAAATTCTTTATGTCTCCTTCTATCATAAAGGATAGCCTTGTTGACTAAAGTATCTTTGAGCATATCTTTTTGTTCATTTAGGACTTTGAATATATCTTGCCACTCCCTTCTGGCCTGTAGTGTTTGTGTAGAGAGATCAGCTGAGGTCCTTATGGGGGTTCCCATGTAACTCACTCTTTGCTTTTCTCTTGCTGCCTTTATTATCATTTCTTTATCCTTGACTCTGGCCATCTTGATAATATGTCTTGGTGAGGGTGTATTTATGTCTTCCTGTTTGGGACACTGTGAGCTTACTGTACTTGGATATCTGATTCCTCCTTTAAGTTTGTGAAGCTCTCAGTCATGAATTCTTCAAATACCTTTGCAATCCCCTTTGATCTTTCTTCCCCTTCTGGGACTTCTATCATGGTATGATTGGCATGCTTTATATTATTCCATAGGTCCCTTATGTTTTTTCATTTGTTTCTGGTTGTTTATCTTGCAGCTCTTCTGATTGGGTGCTTTCTATTGTCATGTCTCCTAAGTCACTAATTCGTTCCACTGCGTTATCTAGTCAGCATTGCACCGCCTTTAGATCATTCCTCATCTCAGTCAATGTATTTAGCTATTCTACTAAGCTCTTCTTTATAGCTGCTATTCCATTTTTGACATACTTTATATCTTTAAACTCTATCTCTTTTATTTCCTTCAGTACTTTGATCATTCTTTTTTTTGAAATCTCCATCTCGTTGGCTATCAATGTCTATTTGAATGATCATTCTTTCAGGGGATTTCTCCTGTTCATTTAATATGGAATGCTTTCTCTCCTCCTTCATCTCGCTCCTACCTCTCTGGCACTGTGTTTTATGGATTATCAGTTTTCTACTGTCGTCCTAAAGGAGTTTATCTACCTAATGCCTATGTAGTAATATAAATAAGGAAAGAGAAAAAAGACAGAGAGATTTGAAAACTTTGAATAATGACTATGAGAAAAGCAAGTGGAAGCAGAATTTTGAAAAATAATAATAATAAAAATATTTTTAAAAAATTTCAAACGGAATAAATTGGGGTATATATAATTGTCTAAGAAGTAAAAATTAAAAGGGTAATAGAAAATGAAACAGGTAAAGACAGATTAAAAAAGGGGTGTTTTCAGTGTCCTCCTGGAGACTGTGTGCTTTTAATGTGAAGTCTTTCTGCCTTCGTCCTGTTTTGGAAGCTCAGCTTGCTGTTTCCAGAGGCTCTCCATTGGAGCCCTCATCTGTGCTGTTCCCAGTGCCTGTAGGCAAGGAGATCGCACATACATCCAACAGTGGATAGGTGCAGCTCTCCTTTACTGTGGGCTGGCTTGCCACTTCCCTGCCCGATGCTGCAGTCAGATGTTGCAGACTGACCAGGCAGGAATTGGCCCCATGCCCTCTCCCAGCACCATAGTCAGGGGCTGCATTCCTGCCTAAAAAGGTGGGGGGCCACCCATCCCCTCAGGGTGCCAGTCACTCCACTGCTCTGTGTCACTATGCACTCTGCCTCAGGTTTCCACCAAGGAGGTGGGCTCAGAGAAGACTGAAGAACAGCCCTGTGGCTGGTCTGGGACAAAACACAGCTCCTTCTTTGTCTTGGTGGAGCAAGTTCTCTGAGGAACCAGGATAGAAAGATCCTATCTTCCTAGGGCTGTAGACAAGTACCATGTGGCCATTTGGGCTGCTAAGTCTTGAGGTGTGGGTGTAGGTTTAGCCCCCACAGCCACCTGGGTGCAAAGCACCAGAGGGTATGGTGGCTGTGAATGAGCCCCACCTCTCTTCAACAAGAAACTTTTGTGGATTTTCAGAGATGGGTTATGTACCCTTCCACCCCAGGGTACATCTTCCCAGTTGTTTTATGGAGAGCTCAGTTTGTTCTGCCCTGTGCACCCACAGCCATGGCACACAGCCCCCTGCATTCCCCTGGGTGGCCTCAGTGCAGCCATCCCCATCTTCCACCAAGCTACAGCAGCATGGCCCTGCCCCCAGATGCTGTGCTGCATCTTGGGCTGGGTAGCACAGGGACCCTCTTTGCCTGTTTAAATTAGTTCTGTCAGTCAAATGATACTCTGTACAGATCCAAGCCTTGGAGTCTCCCCCTCCATCCTACTGGCCTCTCAGTTGCAGAGGTGAGACTCCATGAATGAGTGCCAGTCCTTTCCTGCTCCCTCCCCGTGGGGCCTGTCCAACTCTGTTTTGACTTTTCTTCTTTCTTTATTCCTTTTCTCCTACTAGATTTTTGGCATCTTTATCTTTTGAGATGAACAATGATCCTTCAGGGTTCTGCAGGTTCACTGGTTCACTGAGTGGGTCTGTGGGTGTGACTCTTGTTGCATTTGTAGGAAAGGGTGAGCTACGAGTGTCCTTCTACTCCATCTTCTTGGCCTTCTGCCAAAAAAGACTCACTTTATGGAGGAAGTTATACATAGCGTGGAAATAGATGGAGAATTTATTTCATGGAAATGACAAGAAAGTGCAGATTGCAATGCTCAATTCATAAAAAATATGTTTCAAAACAAGGGCCACAATGAAAGTTTAAAATGAGATGATATAAAGAAAAAGAGATCAATATAAAAATAAGGTATTACACTCATTAAACTATATATGGATCCAACACCGTAGATTCTAAATATAAAAAGAAATATTAGTAGACATTAGGGAATTAATTCATTATAAAACAATAATAGTAGACTAGTTTAACACCTCACTATTCTGATGGAAAGATCATCCAGAAAGAATATCTGTAAGGAAACAGAGGTCTTAATAGCATATTAGATCATTTCATCCTATCTCAGTTATTGGACACTGTATCAGAAAAGCAGAACACATAAACTTTTCAAGTGTGCACACAACGTTTTCTAAGGAATTAATCACATATTATGTCATGAAAAGAGCCTCAGAAAATTTAAGCAAATTTAGATTTCAGCAAGTATTTTTCCATACACAAAAGTATGAAACTATGCATCAACCCTAGGAAGAAGAACACCAAAATCATGAACATGAGATTAAACCACATCCTTTAAAAAAATAATAATTGGTCAATGATGAAATCTAAGAGGTAATAAATCATACCTGGGAGCAAACTACAATGAAAACACAGCTTCATAAAGTGTATGTGATGCAGCAAAGACATATCTAAGAGGGAAGTTTAGAACAATTAAGGCCTTCTACAAAAAACAAGAAATAACTCACACAAAGGATGAAGCTTACCTCCCATAATAACTAACAATAAGAAAAAACAGAACCCAAAGGCAGTAGGATGAGAAATCTTTAACAATTAGGTTGAAAATAAATAACATAAAAATTAAAAACTAAATTAAACATCATAAAAACAAGAGCTTCTTTTTTCTTAAAACTATTAAGAAATTGATAAGCATTTTGCCAGGCTTATCAAGAAATACAGAGTGGACCCAAACAAAATAAGAAATGAAACAGTAGAAATAACATCTGATATTACAGAAATACAAAAAAGATTATGAAATTTGTATGAGCAGTAACATGACAACAAACTGGATGATCAAAAAGTAATGCACAAATTTCTAGAAACATACAGGCTGCCAACACTGAATAAAGAGAAAACTGAACACTTAAAAACAGCAATCAGTATAAGTTAAATTAAATCTATAATTTTAAAAAGACCCCTTCAACAAAATGCCTGGATGCCTTCATTTAAACTTCTTTCCCCCAAACTATTTCAAAAAATGAAGGAGGAAGGAAAATTACCAAAGTTATTCTATGAGACCACCATTACCCTGATAACAAATCCAGTCAAAGACATTACAAAAAAAAAAATGAAAGCCAATATCCTTGATGAATATACATTCAAAACTCCTCAATAAAACATCAACAAATTAATCCAGCAATACATAGAAAGGATTACACATGATTATCAGTTGGATTCCTTCCAGAGTCACAAGGATGGTTCAACATACACAAATCAATCAGCATGTTACATATCTAATAAAGAAGGACAAAATTCACAGGACCATGTCAATAAACACAGAAAAAGTATTTGACAAAATTCAACATTCATTCATGATCAGAACAATTATGAAAGTGAGTACAATGGGAACATCTCTCAACATATTATAGGACATTTATAACAACTTATAATACTCAGTGGGAAAAGCAGAAAGCCTTCTAGGTATATTCAGGAACATGACAAGCATTCCTACTCTCAGCACTTCTGTTTAATTGTAATAGAAGAAAGGAAAAGAAAAAGAAGAAAAAGAAAGGCAAAATGGAAAGAAAGAGACAAAATTGTCACCAATACTGATGACATAACAATCTACATAGAGAGTCCTAAGGGCTCCACACAGACTGTTATGAACAATAAATAATTTCAACAAGGGAGCAGGGGACAAGATAAATGTAAAGAAGTCTTGCATTTCTACACATTAATCATGAGATACCATAAATTTTATATTGAAAGCAATACTATTTAAAATTCATCCCCCCAAATATCTTGGAATAAATGTAACCACATATGTGAAAGTTCTACACACTGAAAATTCTAAAACATTGACAAAGAATTTAAAAATGATTAAGAGAAATGGAATGGTGCCTTGTGTTCTTGGATTGAAAGGGTTAATATTGCAAACATGACCGTACTGCACAAAGAAACCTACAGATTTAGTGCAATTCCTGTTACAAAGCTGTAGTATTTTAAACACAACTAGAAAAAAATAATTCTAAGTATTACATGAAACCATTAAAAATTGCTAAAAAGATCTTGAGATGAAACAAAAATTCTGGAGCTATAACCCTCCCAGACACTTTACTATACTACAAACCTACAGTAATAAAAACAGCATCGCATTGGCACACAGGTATAGTCAATACAAAGAGATAGAGAGCCTAGAAATAATTCCACAAACCTATGATCTATGAATCTATGATAAAAGAGGCAAGAGTACACAGTGGAGAAAAGACTGTCTCTTCAATGGATGGTGTTGGGAAAGCTGGACATCTATATGTAAAACAGTGAAATTAGAGCATTCCCTGACATCATATACAAAAATAAACTCCAAGTGTTTTAAGGACATAAATGTAAGACCTGATATTTCTAAAACTGCTAGAAGGGAATATAGGTGATACAATATTTGATATATATCATAGGAATATTTTCTTATATCAGTCTCCTAAAGCAAAAGAAATAAAGGCAAAAATAAGCAAGTGGGACCTAAACAAACTTGAAAACTTCTGCACAGCTAAGGACACTATCAATGAAGTGAACATTGCCTGTGTAACTGGAGAACAGTTTTGCAAACAATGCAAGTGACAAGGGGTTAATAGATGTAGATTAATAGATGTAACATGGATTTAAGTTACACAACTAAATGTGAAAAACAAAAACCCAATCAAAAAAAGAGCAGAGCACCTGAATTAATATTTTTCCAAAGAAAACATACAGATGAGTAACAGGTAAGTGATAAAAATGCTCAACATTACTAATTATTATGTAATTGCAAATCAAAACCACAATGAGTTATCACTTCACACTGGTCAAATGGAGATTATCAAAAGTACAAATAGTAGTGTTGGAGAGGATGTGGAAGAAATAAGGCTCTTGTGTACTCCTGGTAGGAATGTAATTTGGTACAACTTCTATGGAAAAAGTATTCAGATTTCTTTAAAAACTAAAAAGGGAACTACTATATGACCCATTAATACCTCTCCTAGGACAAATCTGGGGAAAATCCCTAAATTGAGGAGAAACTATGTTCACAAAAGCACGGTTTATAAATGCAAGAGAGTGAAGCAATCTAAGAGTCCACAATAGACTATTGACTTAAGAAGATATGATTATTCTATAAATATGCAAAGCAATATTCCTCACCTATGAGAAATTTTAAAACATTGCTATTTCAAAATCACGAATGGGTCTAGTAAATATTATGCTTAGTGAAGTAACTTAGAGAAAGACTAAAGTATATAATATAATTTATATGTGGAATCTAAAGAATAACAAATATCTGTGTAAATCTATCTATAGCAATCAATCGATAGATGACGGATAAATAGATACAAAGATAGACAGATATATGATAGAAATATAGATAAATAGATAGATAGATAGAGAAATAGAGAGATAGAAAGATAGAGAGATTGACAGATTAGATAGACAAGACTGAAGCATACTCAAAGATATGGGAAAAAATTTATGTTTACCAAAGAGGAATGGAAAGTCATTTTAATGGTAGGACATTGACACATACAATGTAGTACACATAAAGGAGATAAGCAACAAGGATAATTTGTAGAGATCAGGGAATTATACACAATAACTTATAATAATGGTATGTTACAATTATTGTAATGACTTGTAATAATTTATAATGCAATGTAATCAACAAAGCGGTTGGAATCAACATGCTGTACATCTCAAGCTACACAATATACTACACCTAGTGTACTTCATTTAAAATGTAACATCTCATGTATAAAGAAGTCCTTTTTCCTCTCATAGCATCTTCTTTTAATGTTGTTTTATATTTGCTTTTTACCTTTTCTGATTACTGTCTGAAATTATTTATTTTAATTTTGTGAGTATGTTACCAGATTGATATATCAATGTTTATTGCCCCTGATTTCCTATTTTTCTCTCTTTAATCCATAAAGTATAGCAGCATTTTAAAACATACCCAAATAAACAGTTGCAGCTTTCTCGTGGTCTCTAATTAGCATTTTGGTCAAAGTTTGCATACTTTTGCCATTTTATTTTTCTCAGAAGAGTTGTTTTCTACATCTCTTGTAAGGTGACTCGGTTTTGTTTTACATCTCATTCAGGTTTTGTTTGGTAAAGTCTTTATTTTCACTTTGTATCTAAGTGATAATTGTGCAAAGTAGAGTATTTTGGGGTGAGAGATTTCCTATGTCATTAGTTTGAAAATGTCATTTTATTTACCCTTGGCCTATATTTTCTGCTGAGAAATCTGCAGATAGCCTAATGGGGGTTCCTTTGTAGATTATCATAACTTTTTTCGCTGCCTTTAAAATTTTACTATGTCATTGACTTGTCAATTTGCATATGGGGTATCTTGAAGAAGGTCTCTTTGAATTAAAGTTATTGATGTTTTGTTGGCTCATGTACTTGTCTATCAGTTCCTTACCCAGGTTAGGGAAATTATCGACTATTACTTCATTAAATAAACCATAATATGCCTTCTACCATTCTTCACCCTCCAGGATTTGACTCTAATGTGCACTTCCTGATTAAGTCTGATGGCTATTATAGAATTTCTTCACTTTTTAATACCTTGTATCTCTGCCCTATCCTATCATTTCTAGTTTTGTATTGGTGAGTTTGATAATCTCACTTCCACAAAGACAGTCTACTTCCAATGCTTTGTTTTGCATTATTCATCTCATTTATTAAGTTCTTCTGGTCCTCCAATAATGTTTTGTTAGTTTATAGTTTCAGACTCTTTGGTAATGTACTACTTATCATCATTTAATTTATTCCTGAGTTCTCTAAACTGTTTTCTGAGTTTTGTTTTTTTGTATTGAGTTTCTGTATGATACATATTTTGAATTCTCTATTAGTCATATGGCAATATACCTTGACTTTAAGTTTGTTTGCTTCATGGTTCACACATTCTGTGTGTGTGTGTGTGTGTTTGTGTGTGTGTGTGTCTGTGTATCTCTGTATGTGCATGCCATAAAATGTTACTGTGATTGGTCATGATATTTTAAATTATTGCTCTGATGACACTAAATAACAGAATGGGTGCTCGAGTCCTTGCTTTTGTTTTCTGGTAGTTTGCAATATTGCACAATTTTTGGTTTTACTTGCCTGAGCTACCTCTCATAATATTTCAAAATGGCACTTTCCAGTCACTACTGTCTGGATAAAAGATGTGCTTTCATTGTCACTTCCTAGACTTTTCTGGTAGTTAATATCACTCTTGTCACTGGGATGGGGAACCCTTCCTTTTATCTGATATCCCTTGAGACTCAGTGTACACTTTGAGGTAAGGTGTAAAGACAGGTGGGTATTTGGAATCAGGCAAGTGCCTTTGCCATGTCCAGTGTTGCAAGGTACCTTGTCTCCACCACTGTGAATGGGGAGTAGGGACAGTGTCATGAATGTCTGAGTGTCTGAAAGATGGAATTTCTCTCTCCATTGTGGCTCCCTCCTAGTTATCTTTGACCATGAGTACTGGTGCAGTTGGAGGCCGAAGTTTTGTGAACCACTGAGACCCAGTTTCTACTGGGTTCTCTGAAACTGTGGGCTCAGATACCCTAGTCAGTGAGCCTTGGTTGCACGCACCAAATCAGTTCTTCCCTCAATTCAGCTTCCTTTATGTGTTTTAGTACACCAAACTTCAGCTGTACACATGTGTTCTGGAGTATTGTTTTGTGTTGTAGTTATTTTCATTGAGATGTGAACGTTTTACTGTCTGTAGATTTTAGGGGAGAGACAAAAATAGTTTAAACTTATGTCACTTTTTTAAAAGAATATACTTTTTCATTTAAAAGCTTAAATTCTTCTAAGGACATTATAAGAACAGTAAAGAAACTGAACAAATCACCTCCCTTAATATCATAGTACTACAAAATATTTTTCAGTTTTTCCTGGGTTCTTTTCTTCAAAGTTTTTCCCACATGCATGCACATTTTCCTATAATATAAGCCTTTAATCTCTTTTAAATCATTTAAAGTATTAAAATACATCTCTGTTCTGTAAATGTAGCCCTGTTGCTTCTCTAATTTATAACTAGTAACTTGCATATTTCTGTCTTCTCAATCCTTCTTCCCTGTCCCCACAGGAAAGAACTACTTGGTACACTACACATATCTATGTGAGTCTGTTTCTGTTTTTTTATGATTATTTCTCTTATATTTTTAGTTCCCTCATGTAAGTGATAACATAGAGTGTTTTTCTGTGTATGTCTTATTTTCCTGTGTGCAACACGCTGTGGGTCCAGTCACTTTGTTCCAAATGGCAGAATTTTATTTTTTGTTATGACTAAGTATTTATTATATTATATATATCTCACATCACCTTCAGCCAATCATCTGTTTTTGGGCAGTTGAGTTGTGCTTCTATCCTTGGCTATTATAAATGTTGATGTTAAGAACATTGGGGGTAATATATTCTTTAAAGTAACTGTTTTCATTTTTTTCAGATTTATACCAAAAACTGGAATTGCTGCAGCATATAATGCTTCTATTTCTTGTTTTCTGAACCCTGTCCACACTTTTATAATAGTGGATGCATCAATTTATATTTCCACCAACTGTGTACCTGGGTTCTCTTTTCTTGACATTTCTATAAATGTTTGTCATTTGTAGACATTTTGTTAATAGCCATTTTGGTTGCTGTGAGGTTACATTTCATTCTGGTTTTTATTTATGTTTCCTAATGAATAGCAACGTTATGTATCTTTTTATGTGGATGAAAATCATCCCCATTCTGAGTTTGAAGTTTTCATGAAGGTCCTTCCACTATTTTCAAGTTGTGTTCTTTGTTTTTTAAATATTGAGTCTAATATGCTATATAGATATTATGGATATTAACACCTTGTTGATCTCTTCTCAAATTTTTCCTACTATTCTGTGTGTTCTCATATGTCTTGTTGAATGTTTCCTTTCCTCTGCAATAGGTTTTGCACTTCACATTTATTGAACAAGCAGAACCCCTGTATCACATAGTACATCTATATTTCCTCAGTAAACTAAAAAGTTTTATTCTTAGTTTTCTTTTTACTTCTTTTTTTTTTAATTAGGAGACACATCAAAAATAAATATTGCTATGATTTACCTCAAAGTCAGTTCTGCTCATGTTCTTGGATACAAATTGTGTAGTTTCAAGTTATACATTTAGGAAATTAATCCATTTTTATCTTTGTTTAGATACTATGGAAGGAAGTGCCCTTACATCTTCTTTTTACATGTACTGTCCACTTTTCCCAGAACTACTTGTTGAAGAGACTGCCTTTTTTCCATTGTATATGTTGCCTCCTTCATTGTAGGCTAATTAACCATATGTGTGTGGGTTTATTTTAGGAAACTTTATTTTGTTCCATTAATTCATGTGTCTTTTTAGTGCCATATATTGATGTTTGGATTACTGTAGCTTTGTAGTATGTTCTAATGTCAAGGAGGATAATACCCACAACTTTGTTCATTTTTCAAAGATAATTTTAGAAAATTTTGGTCTTTTATATTTTTGTATAAATTTTATTATTTGTCTCCTTGTTTTGTGAAGAAACTTATGGATTCTATCAGACTACAAGTTTTCTAAAAAAAATAACAGAAAAATTTTAAAATGTGGGGGATAAATCATACAATATTAAACAACCAATGGATTGCTGTATAAATCAAAGACAAAATATATAAAGAAAATTGGCAACAAAAACAAAGTTCATGGGGTATAGCAAAAGCAGTATTAATAGGAAAGTTTATAGCAAAATAATCCCACTTATACAAATAAGAAACATCTCTCTCCTATAACATAATCCTGTAACCAAATGATGTAGCAAAATATTAAACAAACTTGTTAGTAGAAAGAAAGACAGCTGAAAGGTCAGCACATCAATAAATAAAATAAAGATTAAAAATATAAACATTTAATCAAACTAAATAATGGTTTTTGAAAGATAAAGAAAGTTGATAAACTTTAACCTGACTCATGAGCAAACAATAGAGTACAGATAAATAAGCTCAGAAATAAATGAGAAGTTACTACTTATATCATAGAAATACAAAGCATCATAATAGTATACAACTAATTATATGTCAATAAAATGGAAACCCTAGAAGAAATGGACAATTTTTTTGAAAGACTTAATCTCCAGGATGGAATGAGAAATACAAAATATGTAGAGATTACTATTAATGAAATTGAATAAGTAATTAAACAAAATCTCCCAAGAAACAAAATTCCAGGCCTAGACAGCTTCACAGGTGACTTCTGCCAAACATTTAGAGAAGAGCTATCACCTATTGTTCTCAGAGTATTTCAAAACTTTGCAGATGAAGGATTCCTACCCCAGCTTTCTGTATCACACTAATACTAAAACTGGAGCAAATACCTCAAAAAGTTACAGGTTAAATATTACTGATAAGCATAGATTCAAAAATCATCACTAAAATGTTAGCAAGCCAAACAATACATTAAAAGGATTATACAAAATGATTAAGTCCATTTCATTCCAGGGATGCCAAAGTGATTCAATACCTACAAAGAAATCAATATGATACATCACACTAAGAAACTGAAGAATAAAAATTTTATGGTCACCTCAGTAGTATCATAAAATATTTTGACAAAATCAGTATATATTTATGATTATATTTCTCCTCAAATTGGGCATGAGGAAATATACCTCAACACAGTTAAGGTCATATATGACAAGACCTCAGGTAACATGACACTCACTGATTAAAAGTTGAAAGCATCTCCTGTAAGAGCAGCAAGAATACAATAATGCTCACCCTTACCAGTTATATTCAATATAGTATTGGAAATTCCAGCCATAGCTATCCAAAATAAAAGCAAATAAAATATAGCTATTTAAGAAAATGAGAAAAAGTATCTGTTTGCAGAGGACATACTTTAAACAGAAATCCTAAAGATGGCACCACAAAACTATTAGGGTTTATCAATGCATTTGGTAAAATTTTTGAATGGAAAATTAATATACAGAAATCTTGCATTTCTACAACTAACAAGCTAGAAGATAGAGAAAGTGACAGAACTGTCTCATTTACAGTTGCATTACAAAAAAGAAAATATCTAGAAATGTATCCAACCAAAGAGGTAAAAACCTGTACTTAGAAAACTATAAAATATTTATAAATAAATTGAAGTTAATGCAAACAGACGAAAGGATATACTGTGTTCATAGATTAGGAAAAAAATATTGTTTAAATGACAGTACTAAGCAAGAAAATACACAAATAAAATTCAGTGCCTATAAAAATACCAAGGGCGTTTTCAGACACTTACAATAAATAATTCCAAAATTTACATATAAACACAAAAGAGTTGAAATCACTAAAAAAAAAAAAAAGAAAAAAGAAAAAAACAAACAAAAAACAAAAACAATATTGAAAAAGAACAAAGAGGATGTATCACTGTCCTTGATTTTAAACTAGAATACAAAGCTACAATAATAAAAAGAATATGGTAAAGTCATGAAACAAACAGAATACTGGAACACAACAGAGTGCATAAAAATTAAATCAGAAAATTATGGTCATTTAGCCCATTACAAAAAATGAATATACACTTGGGAAAGATAACCAACAGGCATATGAAAACGTGCAACAACACTAACCATCAGAAAAATGCAAGTCCAAAACAAAATGAGATTTTATGTCAGACCTGTCAGAATGTCTATTATCAAAAAGATAACAAATATAACTATTGTTGAGGATTTAAGAAAAAGACCCTGATGCAGTGCTGGAGAGAATGTAAATTTGTGCTGCCACGGTGGAAAAGAGTATGGAGTTTTATCTAAAAATAAAAAATGAAATATGATCCACAAATTCCATATCTGCATACTTATTCCAAGAAGATAAAAACACTAATCAGAAAAGATTAATTCAACCCTATATTCAATGCAGTATTATTTACAATAGCCACGAAATAGAAGCAAATTAATTGCTCATCAATAGATGATGGATAAAGATGTGTGTTTATAGTATATATATATATATATATATATATATACCCATCTATTAACTACAGATTTATCTATATTTATAGATAGATAGATAGATGCACACACACACATAAAGATACAATGGGTTATTACTCAGCTATACAAAGAATGATTTCTTTCATTTGCAACAAATGAGTAGAAAAAGAAGGTACTATGATAAGTGAAATATGTCAGATAGAGAAAGACAAATCTTAATGATTTTACTCACATTGGGAATTTAAAACAAATGAACATAACATTATACAAAAGGAGTTATAGATATAGAAAGAAACAGGTTGTTCACAAGAAGGAGGGAAATAGGGTGAGGAAAAAGAAATAGATGAGGAAACTTAAGAGAGAAAATTTTCCAGTTGCAAAAAATGAGCCACAGACAAGTAATGTACTGTATGGGGAATAGTCAATAACTATGAAATATCTTAAAATAGCAACATATCATAACTAGATTTATTTTGCTGATCAATTTGAAATGTATTAAAGATAGCAAAGAGTATGTTGTGTAAGAAAAACTAACATACTGTTATAGATTAAAGTACACTTCAAAAACAAACAAACGTTAGTATAGAAAAAAATCAGATTTGTAGTTAACGGAGGCAGGGTTTGGGAAAGGAGAATTAGATTAATGCACTCAAAAGGTACAAGCCTCAAGTCATAAAATAAATGTGTTCTACGGAGGCCAAATAGTAACATAAAAATATAATTAGAACTGCTTTATGTTATATATAAATGTTTTTAAGGGAGTAGACCTTAAGATTTCCTATCACAACCAAAAACCATATTGTATATATTTAATAATATATCTAAATGAGATAATGAATTCTCCCTAAAGTTGCTATGATATTTATTGCATGATATATGTAAGTCAAATAACTTTCCTGAGCACCTAAACTTACACAATGTTTTATGCCAATTATATGTCAGTAAAATTGGAAGGAAAAATGGAAAGGCAATGATCATTTTTTCCATGACATTTCTCATGATTGTTTTTGCAGCAAGTGACCTTGATTCATGATGTATTTATCCTAGGTAAAGATACTAATAAATAAGTGATTCTAATAAATAATACATAAAGGGACTAATAAAATTATTGTTTTCCCATGCCTTAAAGTTTCTTCATGATAACAGCCCACTGCTTCTGTAGTCATCAAAATATCACTCTGTGTATTCATCTGAGAATACCGAATGGATACAAAAGTTAACCCTGGCTGCTTTTCCTATGAGTGATAAAGTTCACTATCTCTGACTGAGGGTCTCATCTCCCTGACAGCATCTACAAGAAAGGAACGTGCTCCGTTGCTAAAAATCTCAGCATGGTAAAATCTCAGAACTCCTTCATTTCTTAACTGTTTGGCAATGAGAATGCAATACTGAAAAAGACTTGATTTTGGATAACAATGTGGTGTTTTCTCATGCTTGCATTAGGGGATGTGGGGATAATCCCTGAGATCCACAAGAAACATTCTTTCTCAAGTGCTGGGCAAAGAAGTGTAAAGGTTCTGCATTATTAGGACTGAGGACTGCTTTCAAAATTATGACTAGTCTCACTGTACTCCAGGTAGTCCAAGGAAAAAAGATTATTTCAATTTCTATGTGAACGGGAATAAGTCAGTGGTTCAGTCAGTATAAATTAGTCAAGGGGTGTTCAAAGCCAAAATAAGTTGTGTCAACAATGAGATTTAAAAGAAAAAAAAATCTTAGACATAAGCTTAATTTAAAAAGGAGGCACTGTCCTGTGCTGGGCTCTGGGTACTGGAGAATATATATACATCAGTCCAATTCAAGTGTTCAGTGGCTTTGCCCAGCATCAACCCGGGATTCAGTGAACAGGTAACAATTAGTATACTGGAAGAAATATAATCTACCTCTCCCTGATCTGAAGAAATTGTAGGCTCAGTGAAACTCTTAATTCACAGAGATCCTGCCAGATGCAGAAGAATAATTCACTGATGACTCAACTAAGACAAACTTAGTTATTGCTTAACAATCCATCTTCACACACACACACAGTGGTAGACAGATTTGTAGTATTTAGTGCGAAGAATTCAGTGGGCAGAGCTCAGAGTATAGGTTTCAAACCACCACCCAACTTTTCTACTTTTGCCAATAGTCTAGTTTTTCCCAGGTAAAAAACTACAGATGGTAGAACAAACAATATTCTTCTTTAGGATTTCTAATTTTGAAATTAAACTGTACATTTTGACTTATCAGTATAGAACTTTGTTAAGATGATCACGGTAAGACACACTCTCTGATAGGAGAGCTGGAAACTAGCTGATGAACCAGCCCAACTGAACCCCAGACTGCTAAAGTAAACAACAACATAGCCACTATCAGAGTTGAGCTGGCAAACTTAAAAGCTTCATGTTTCTGTTGTAGGAACAAACACTGCTTTCCAGACACATTTCTCCTGCTGCAAGTGGGCTCTTTTCTTCTCTTGGTAAAGGCCACATTGATTGGATGTGGCTAGAGCTTTCCTTGTTCCATTTGCCCATTTTCCAGATAATCAAAGGCTTTCTCAACTACTGGTGACACATTTTCAGGACTCAATATTACCATTCCAGTCCTATTTGCTGACACTGGCTGTATGATTGTGAGCAGTAGCCTTAGGCTCCATGACCATGCCTACAATTTTTCCAACATTTCAGGGCATTTTATGTTCTGAAAATGCTTCACCATTTATTTTAAATTAATGAGAAATAGACAAAGTCTTAAATGAGTATTTTATACTTCCTAATATTTGCAAAATTTGGTATTCTTGCATTTGAACAAATTTTTATTTCTACCACTCTCAACTCCTTCTTCTTCACACATTTTAGATTGCAATTTGGTTACTGAATATGACAACCCCAAGTAAGGAGCTACTACCTCTTAGATACTTCCTGTGAGAAGGTTAGAATGGGCTCAAGTTATGTGGGGTGTATATACCTATTTAATGTTTGTAATGGCACTCACACTTCTGGACAAAGCTCTGATTCTAAGAAGAAAATTAATTAGAAGGCAATATAGTTATTGGTATAGGGATGAGAATCAGTTATATTCAGGTGGGACAGTGAGGAAGAGACAGGAAAATATACAGAAAATGAGAATGGAATGCTTTAGGCCTCTGGAGGCCTGAATTAAGAAGAAAATAATAGTTTGTCTCCTGTACCTACCTCCAATTACTGTCTTGTGTGACTGGTCCTCGGTCTATGAAAAGAGCTAGTTTGTGGTGAAGAGTAAAGACCATAACGAAATTCTTTGAAAACCATGAAATTTTGTTGTTTCAGAAAGTAGATTTTGCTTAAATCAACATGTATTTTTCATTCACTAAATACTAAAATGCATCCTGTGGCATATGCTCTGCTTACTGTGCTGGTACCCAAGTTAGACAAGGAAAGGGGGATAGACAGAAAATATCTGGAGGAGGTCGTTTTTGTGCTGAGACTGGGAAAGTCTAAGTAGGTAAAAGGAGGACATCCTAAGTCCAAGGAAGAGCTGGAACAAAAGATGTGAGTTTGGAGTTAACCTGGTTGACAAGCATTTGCCTGGATGTATCTCCAGATACACTAAAACATAAAGATATGCCAAGGTAGTCTGATGCCAGATCTACAAATAAATGACTAAACTATGTTGTGTTTGTGGGCTTGGATTTGGAAAGGCATTAAATGCCACCCTGAAGATGTAAGCTTATTTTTGGCTGCAACATAAAAGCAACATAAAGTGTTCACAAGAAAATATAGTGTAAACTCTTCACGGGAGGAAATGAAAGCACCAATTGCAATGCTTTGAGAACAGCACAAAGAAAACCATAGATAAAATTACTTCTTAAATTATACCACATGCTGAATGTGCCATCTGAGAATACATCATGTGACCTTTATGATTCCAGGGACGTCATAAGAGAGACCATGATCCCTGGGCCAGTTCCTGCATTTATCTCCTGTTCCAACCTACTCTAACAACACTTTAATACTTTCCAGGATGAACCAGAAGCCTCTTAGTACTTTTCCATCTCTAAATATTTTAGTCTTTTTCCAAATTCTAATATTTTCTCTTCTTCCTTACCAGAAATTATTCAAATTTACTCCAATATTTTTCCATCAAATGATCATATCAATCAAATATCTCTTTTTTTCTCTAAATGGTAACTTAGTCTCCCATTTTACACTTAAATGTATTTTAAAAAAATAAGGAAAATACAGATCACATATGTTTATTATTCAAATAGGAAAATAGAAAATATTTGTATCATGTGCCAACATCAATTATTACATTTGTTATCCTGTATAATCTGGTAGTCCTCTGGCAGATCTGTTGTAATTCGTATGTCGATCATATCCTGCAGTTGGCTGATGAGTTGGCCGTGAAAGAGAGTTAGCTGATGTATCAGCTATCACTGGCACTGGAAACCATGGGTTGCACTCTGCTTGAAGTTTAGAAAAAGGACCTTCATTGGCCGATATGTTGTGATATCCATTTGGAAAAGTAGAAGGCTCCAACATCAGTCCAAGATAATTGCTCTGTTTGGGAGATAAGGTGCTGTACTGAGAATTAGAAGTTTTAGTTGTAATGAAATTCACAACATGGCCATTTTCTTCAGTGTAGCTGTTTTGTGAGTCCACATGGAAAGTGGTCAACTGATTTAAAATAGCACATTGATCCACTGCAATTTGTTCTGGTGGTCTAACTGACATTGATGATGCAGGAGAAAAATCACCTCTCATCGGGGTAGTTGTATCACCAATTATGTGGCTAGTAGAGGGCTTTCTTTTTAGAGGCATGTTTAAATTTGTAGAAGGTAAAAATGCACTTTCTCCTCTAGTGTCAAACACAAAACCAGAATTATGATTATCCAAATTACCCCCTGCTTTAAAGTGCTTCTTTTTGAAATCTTGAGCCAATGAAGATACTAGGGAATCATTTTTAATCCCAACTCTTCTTTTTATTCTCACTAAAAGCTGGAGACAGCCTCGTTTAAAATTTGGATTATGATAGAACTGCAGCTACAAACAAAGGGGAAAGATTTTAGTATTAATTTAAACAAAATACAAGACTACAATAAGACTAATCTATAAAACCTCAGATTTCATGCTTACTATACAAAGATAATATCATCAAAATATGAAAATTGCTGACTATTTTTTGAAATTCCTTCTTTGGAAAATACACATTTAAAAAGTATAGTCATCAAATTTAAAACGTTAGCATTTGCAGTAACGGTGAATGCCCCTTTTTAAAAGCAGCTTTAATACCTTTATTTAGATTTGTGATAAGATTGATAGTTGCTAGCAAAGTTTCTCATAATTTTGAATACTTAACAAACTGTCCTCATTTTTTAGAAAAAAATAAAGAATTTTAGCCTTAATAGTTTTATACAATTTTCAACATCTAGCTTTATATTTATATTATCATAGATTGATGTACAAAATAAAATTTTATAAATAAATTATAAATTGGTGACTAAAATTTCTGAATACCTTGCTTAAAACAGAGACTTCTTTTTCTTCTGCCAGAAAGTCAGCTAGAGAAGCAGATCTTTGAAAATTCTGCCGCAATTTACTAAATCCATAAAGGTTAAGCTGTCTAACTAAACTTTTCATACTTCCAGTTTCAAATATTCTGAAAGGGGCCTTTCCAAAACTTCCTTCTTAAAGACATCTTCATTGATCACTATGGAAGTTCCATTATCATCCCACCAGAAGGATTGAAATTGGTCACTCCCAACCATTTTCCAGACTTTTCTTGGAAATGTCAGAGAACAAAAATCTTTATCGTCATCTGGTTCAGAGACACAATGTGTGTAACATGGTCTTTTTATCAAGAATTCTTCACACAAAGTCTGAAAAGCATTTTCTTCAATCATAGACCTCAAATCCAAGTCCCCAGAGATTGTTTGATCACACAATGGAGATCTACAGGACTTTCCTGAAACATTTGGTCCATCTTTAGGAGACACATCTTGAATTTCTGAAGAAACATGTGCCATCTCAAATAACTTCTTCTGCAGCTCCTTTTCTATTCTGCCTGATTTTGAGCACTGCAGTTTCAAATGCTGCTTTGGCAGGCCTGCACACATAAACTGCTAGGCCATCACAGAATTTCTCAACCTGAGTAGCTGTGACATCACAAAATGACTGGTCTCCTAGCAACCCAAGTGTAACATTCAGCCAGTGTTTACTTCTCATTCATCCCGTTAAAATGAAACCTATAGAATGTTTATTTTTACAGTGTTATCTGCAAATATTATTCCCACAAAATCTTTTTAAAAAAATTAAATTTGAAGTCTATGAAACAAAACCAATCTCCTTCCTTTTGTACACAAACTTATACCAGATTGCTGAACAGAGTATAAATAATGTGCTAAATAAATAAACTAATTTTAATGATTTGGAATTTAAATTGAAGTTTGTGTAAAATCTGTACAAAAATGTTAAAACTATTTCATTATCATTTGTAATTAAAATGAAACATAATTTGATTTGGTTATGGAAGTAGATATTTATCTGTGTGCTTTACATTAATTAGCTCTATATTCAAAAATAAGCAGAATACATATCAGTTTATTTGGTATCTTAAAAATAAATGGTAAATATTTATGAAATAAAATTAGATTAAAATAACCTATCAAATTTAAGAAATCCCAAGGGGGGGATTTTTTTAAATTGTAATTCAGCATTATAAGTAAAACAAATGTAATATAATATTCTACTTTAATATTACAAAAGAGAAAATCTTATTGTATACTTACAAATGTTTATTTTAGCCATTCTTTCATTCAGAGGTTTTTCAGTCCCTACAAGGAATAAATTTTCTAGTCATCTTTATAATCCACACTCTTGTGGCTCCTGTTAAGTGTTCCAAAATGGTGTTGATAAATAAACTTATGCACAACATCCTGTGTTCCATAACCAGTGCCTCCATTAAGGGGCAAACAAAGAACTAATGGTATATATGTATTGGTGTGGAAAAGACCAGCTAAATACATTTTTGAGAGCAATTTGTTTCTCAGTCCTGAAACAGTTTGCATTTTTAGTATATTATGGCATTTTAAGGCAAGTATTTTGTGCTCTAATTGTAAATAATAGCTATGTTCTCTATCAGTAAACTGTAGTAATTCCAGTTCTACCATAAGTTATATCCTTTATTTAGAAATAAATTCCATTAAACATAAACCAAACTCAAAAAGAGCAAAAAATTTTTAAATAAATAAATGTACACTCAAGTTACAATGTAATTTATTCCTTCAGTTTATGTATATTCCATTCTAAATAAATATTAGCATCCTGAAATCACAGCATATTACAAGTATTATAAACTATAGTTAAGTGGGATTTAGTCCTCATTCATAAATTTTTTTAACATATGCAAATCAACAATTGTGATACCATCCTTTAAAAAACAATGAATACAAAAATAATCTCAGTATATGTAGGAAAATTATTGACAGAACTTAACATTTTTATGAAAAAATGCTTAACATCTTCGCTCTAGGTAGAATGAAACCAAAAATAATAATAACCATATAAGAAAAAACCATGACTAACATCAAGCTCAATGTTAACATACAGGAAAGTTTTCCTCTGGACCAGTAATAAGAAAAAGTAGTTCATTCTCACAAGTCCTAAATTGCACTACTAGAAGTCCTAGACAGAACAACTAGTCAAGAAAATCAAATAAAAGGCATCCAACTTGTAAAAATGCAGTAAAACTTTTACAGATGACATAATTTCACATAGGTAGAAACCTCCATAGACTTCTCAAGTGACTGTTAGAAATACTGAACAAAAGTATTAAACTTGCGGAATAGAAAATCAATATACGTAAATCAGTTGCACTTTTATATACTAACAACACATTATCACAAAGAGAAATTAGGAAAACAATTGTGTGTAAAATTATAACAAAAAGAATAAAATAGGAATAAATTAATAAGTGAAATAAAAGGGCTAAACATAAATCTATTAGTAACAGGTGCAAGAAATATAAGTAAACAAAATAAATAGAAAGATATACTGTGCTCATGGATTGTATGCAATATGAGGAAATATCCTTCTCTATCTTTTACATTATCAATCTTCCCAGCACTGCTTATTGAGGAGAATGCCTTTTCATCATTTTATACTCTTGCTTCCTTTTCCATGGGTTAATTGATCATAGTTGTTAGGGATTATATCTGCTTACTCTTTTTTCTTCTATTCATTGGTGTCTGTTTTTGAATCAGTATCATCTTGTTTTAACTACTAAAGCATTGTAGTACTGTTTAAGATCAGAGAACCTTACACTATTAGACTTAATAATTTTTTCAAAATTATATTGGAAACATGATCTTTGTGGTTACATATAAATTTTGAAATTATTTGTCCTATTTAAATGAAAATTCTCATGGGTATTTTGATATGAATCACACTAAATTTAGATTGCTTTGTGTAGTATGGTTTTTTTAAACTTATTGTTTCACATCATTAACATAAGAGATCTTTTCACTTCTTTGGATCAGTTTTAATTTCATTCATCACAGTTTTCTTTTTTTTATGTATAAGTTTTCATGTTATTTGTTAACTTCATTTCTAGGTATTCTTTACATATATACATAATTATATACATAAAATTTTAAACACGTTTCCAACGAAAATACAGCAGTCAGAAGGCAGTGGCAAGACATATTCAAAGTACTGAAAGAAAGGAAGCTGTAATTTAAGCTAGTTTATCAAGCAAGGCTATCCCTTGGAATAGAAGGAGAGATAAATAACTTCCACACAAGCAAATACTAAAAGAAAATAGCAACAGAAAGAAAATAATGAAAGATCTACTCTAAATACAAAGGAAGCAGGATGCTATATAAAGGAGAAAGGCATAATTAGAAAGGCAATAGCTACAATGACTTACAACAGAATAAAGATGACGTTGTAAAACAGGACATCAAAATTTTTATGGGTCACAGAGGAAAACAGGACAATACAGAATATTTTCTTCTTGTTTCTCTTCTCTGCAAAATGGGTTAGAGATTCTACTTCTATTAGTTAAAATAAACAGATATAGCAATGGGACCATATACATACAAAAATGGTAAACATAAGTCAAAAATTTACAATGAACTCACAAAACCAAAAAGAAACCAAGATAATAAAAGAAAATTATCAAGCCACAGAAATAAAAGAAATGAAAAAAAGGGAAATGCCAAATCAACTGGAAAATGAAGTTCAAAATGGAAATAAACAACTGTATATCAAAAATTATCACAAATGTTAATAGAATAAGTGCTTCAATCAAAAGATTTATATTGTTAGATGGGATAATATAACAAGAACCTACATTATGAAGCATAAAATAGACCCAACTTAGGGAGAGGGACACACATCAATTGAAAATAAGAGGATGGAAAAATTTATTCCATGCAAAGGGACATGACAAGGAAGCAGGACTACCAGTACTGATTTCACACAAAATAGACTTTAAAACAAAGGCCGTAGTGGAAGATAAACAAGGACATGCTATAATGATTAAGTGATCAATACAAAATTATTGTATTATACTCTTTAAGTTATATGCACTCAATATTGGAGCACATAAATACATAAAGCAAATACTAATAGATAAACAGGGAGAAACTGATGGGAAAAAAAATCATAGTAGGAGTCTATAACACCCTATTAACATCATTGGAGTTGTCTTTCAGACAAAATTAACAACGGAACAAAGACACTAAAAGACAAAATAAAATATTAGGACTTGGTTGATATTTTCAAAATGCTACATCTCCCCAAAACAGAATATAAATTCTTTTCCAGTGCACATGGAAAATTTTCTAGGTAAGACTATGTACTCAGGCACAGAAGAAGCCTCAACAAATTTAAGAAGATAAAATTTATTTGAAGCATCATTTCTGAATATAATACCATGAAACTAGAAATCAATCACAGAAAAACCAGGGAGAAAATAATGACACCATGTAGATTAAACAACATGATACTTAAACAAGTAGGGGGTGATGAAGTTAAAGAAGAAATTAAAAAGTATCTTGTGAAACATGATAAAAACACTACACAAAGTCTATGAAATACAATTAAAGCAGTCTTAAGAGGGAAGATTATAGTGCCAAGGCACTCCTCAAATTAGAAGAGCAGTTTCAAATAAATAATCTAACATTGTATGTAAAATAATCATGAAAAGAAGAGCAAACAAAACCAAAAGTCAACAGAAAGAGGGTAATAATATTGATCAAGGATGAAAGAATTCATATAGTGAATAAAAAATAGAAAAAAATTCAACCTCTTTTTTGAAATTGTAAACAAAATTCACAAATCTCTAGACAGGATCACCAACAAGAAAAAGAGAACACAAGAAATATATGAAGTGAAAATGGAGAAACTACAAAGAGTACAACAAATTTGCAAAATATCATAAGGGACTACCATGAACAACTCTATGGAAACAAACAGGATAACCTAGAAAAAATGGAGAACTTTCTGCAAACATTCAGCCCACCAAAATTTCATCAAGAAGAAATTGACCATTTTAACAGACAGATCACCAGAAATGGAATGGAATTATCAATAAAAGATAAAAATCTCTGCAAACAAAAATTCAGAACCAAATGGCTTCACTGGGGAATGTGACCAAACATACAAAAAAAACCATACCAGTCTTCCTCAAACTCTTCCAAAAGATTGATATGGAGAGAGAACTCCCAAACACACACCATAAGGCCACCATCAACCTGATACGAAAACCAGAAAAAGACACTACCCTAATAGAAAATTATAGGGCAATATCATTGATAATCATGGATGTAAAAGTCCTTAAGAAATTATTAACAAACAGAATCCAACAGCTTGTAAAAAAAGATCATACACCATGATCAAGTTAGGTTCATCCCAGGAACACAAGGATGGTTTAACACATTGAACTCAATCAATACATTGTGATAAACCATATCAACAAAGAGAGGACAAAAACCACATGATCATCTCAGTAGATGCAGAAAAAGCATTTGATAAAATTTAACACCTATTTGCAATAAAAATTCTCATCCCAATCGGCATAGAGGGACCAAATCTCAACATAATGAAAGCTTTTTATGACAAACATATAGCCAGCAAAATACTCAGGGGTGAAAAACTGAAACACTTTCCACAAAAATCTGAGACAAGGTTGCCCATTCTCACAATTTCTATTCAATATAGTCTTGGATGTCCTAGCCAAAATGATCAGGTAAGAAAAAGAAATACAAGGATTCAGACTGGAAAAGAAGAGGTAAAATTGTCACGGTATGCAGACATGAAACTATGCATAGGAAACTGTATAAACCTCACAGCAAAATACTTAGGATAATAACAGAACTGGGCAATGTAGCCAGAATAATGTACAAAAATCAATTAAATTTCTTTTCACTACCAGTGAATCAACAGGAAAACAAAGCATAGTAACAACCTCTTTTATAAATGCACCCAAAAGTATAAAATGCTTAGGAATAAATCTGACCAAGGATGTGAATGACTTATACATGGAATACTAGAAAACTTTGAGGAAATTTAAAAAGTTTTGAAGAATTGAAAAGATACACAATGGTCTTGTAATGGAAGAGACAATATTGTTAAAATGCCCATAATGCCCAAGGCAATCCACAGAATTAATGCGAGTTCCTATCAAATTATGCAAAACATTTCTTTTTAGGACTGGAACAAATGATCCTAAGATTTATATACAATCAGAAAAGATTCATAATTTCCGAAGCAATATTGAAGAAAAAAAAGAGGCTGGAGGAATAACCAGCCTGGTCTCCATACTTTATTGCAGAGCTAGAAGATAAACAAAATGACATGATATTGGAACAGAAACAGGCATGTGGACCAATGGAACAGAATAGAGAGCCTAGGAATAATTCTACAGGCCTACGCTCAAATAACCTTTGACAAAGTAGCCAAGAATATGACACAGAAAAGACCATCTCTTCACCAACTCATAGAAAAAACTGGATAGCAGCATGCAGGGCAATGAAATTAGAACAATCCTTCACTCCATACACAAGAATAAACTCAAAATGGCTTGAAGACTTAAATGTAAGGCAAGACACAGTAAATCTCCTAGAAGAAAACATAGGCAAAACACTCTGAGATAAATCTCAGCAATGATCTCCTAGAACAGCTTACCCAGGTAATGGATATAAGAGAAAAATTAATAAATGTGACCTAATTAAACTTATCAGCTTTTGCACGGCAAAGGGAGCCATAAATCAAAGCAAAATGAAAAATACAGGATGGAAGAAAATATTTAGAAGTGATGCAACTGGCAAAGGCTTAATTTCCAAAATATAAACAGTCCATACAACCTAATGATAATAAAAAAAAAGAAAAACAATCTGAAAATGGGCAGAAACCTTAAACAAGCAATTTTCCAATAAAGACATACAAATGCCAAAGAGATATATGAAAAAAAAATTGCTCACTATCATTAATTATCAGAGAAATGCAAATCAAAACTGTAATGTAGTATCAACTCACAATAGTTAGAAAGCCCATCATTCAAAAGTCCACAAACAATAAATGCTGGGGAAGCTGTGGAGAAAGGGAACCCTCCTTAGCTGTTGGTAATAGTGTAATTTGGTGCAGTCATTGTGGAAAACTGGATGGGGATTCCTCAAAAGACTGAAAATATACTTAACATAAATCCAGCAATCCCACTTCTGGGTATATATCAAAGAGAACCTTAATTCAAAAAGACACCTGCAACCCAATATACATAGCAGTGCTATATACAACCCCCGTGACATGGAAGCAACCCAATTGTCCATCAACAGATGACAAGATACAGGAGTTATGGCATATTTACACAACGGAATAATATTCTGCCATAAAAAATGATAAAACAATGACATTTGCAGTAAAATGGGTGTCCCCAAAAAGTGTCATTCTAATTGAAGTAAGCCAGAAAGAGAAAGAAAAATAACACATGACATGACATATATGGAACCTTAAAAAAAATAAAAGGTGGATGAGGGCACTATGATTTCATGTAGAAAACTGAAACACACTCGCAGATCTACTAAATATTCTTATGGTTCCTACGGAAAGGGGCTGAGAGAGGACATATTTGGGAGCTGTAGGTTTATACATGTTATCCACTATATATAAAAATAGATATTTTCAAAAGATCTTTTGTAAGACACAGGGCTGTATGTTAAATACCGTGAAGTAAACTTTAATAGGAACACAAGTATATGCATGAACTGGGACACTGTGCTATACACCACAGATTGACACATTGTAAATGGCAAAACTTCAATGATAAATAAATGAATAAATAAGTAAATAAGCAATATAGACAAATAAATAAATAAATACATAAATAAATACATAAATAATATTTAATAAGAAAAGAAATACAAAGACTCACACTACTTAACTTTACACCTCAAGAATTTAGGAGAAAAAAGAAAGGATAAGGAAGAAAATTGAATGAATCAGAGTAAGGCAAATAACCACAAAAACAATGGAAATGATAAAAATCAAAGAAACCTAAATCTGTTTCATTTAAACATAAATTGGACAAAAGTTTAGTTTGGCTAAGAAATAAAAGAATCAAATAAAATTAGAAATAAAAGAGAAGATATTACCACTGATGTTACATAGATACATAGGATCTTAAGAAATTACCACTAGCCAAAATTTCAATGACCTAGAACAAAAGACAAATTCCCAGAAACATGTGTCTTCCAATACTGAATCAAGAAATATTAGAAAGTTAAACAGAGCAAAAGTGTGTATGAGTAAATCAGTAATCCAAACTTCCCAAAACAGAAATTATTTACAAGTTGACTTAACTAATGAATTTTGTCATAAATTTGAAGACAATTTTTCACCAGTTCTTCCCCAAACCTTCCAAGAATTTGAAGGGGTGAAAGATTCCAAACTGGTTTTATGATGCCAGTTTTATTTGCAAAAGAATGCTAGAAAGGAAATTATATGCAAAGTATAGAACAATATCCCTGATGAACGTATGTGCCAAAATTCTTAAAAAAAAAAAAAAAAAACCCACTAGCAAAATGAGTTCAACAACACATTTAACATATCATACATTATTAGTAAATTGATTTATCCCTGGTTTTAAGGATACTTCAAAATATTCAAATCAATAAAGGTGACATGCCACACTAATAGAATGAGAAATAAAAATCAAATAATCATCTCAATAGATGCAGAAATATACTTGTATATAATACAACATCATTTTTTGATTCTCCCAACAAATTAAATTAACCCTGTCAGTGGCACGATACCATATACACACAAACACTGTGTGGAGAGAAGCGAAGCTATTCTCTCTTTATTGATTCTTAGAAAAAGGTTTTATATATCACATGCACAATGCCTCACATATCATCTGTTATAACAATGTTAATAATCTTTAGCTATTTATGTACCCATGCTCCTGCAGTAAACACAGGATGTTAAATGATTAAGGGTTGTTTTAAATTTCATCATAAAACTTCATTAAATAGGCCATCTCTTATCCAGCCAGTTGTTCCTGTCTTAGGTTGTCCTCCTCTGAGGATCTTACCCATCATTGGCTATCCAGCCATCCATACAGGATACATTGAGTAGGACATTTCTTATCCTGCCTGGATATGTAACATTCCCAACAGCTTGTTTATGAGTTCAGCCTATGTGCTTATTCTCTAGAGCCTTCAGACAGGGGCCTACAAACCAAAAATCCCTTGAAAGAAAAGAGGATGAAGAAAATATTATATATATATACAATGGAATCAATAATTTGCAATCATATCAACAGTGTCCACGGTGTTCCTTTTTCTCCACCAACATCTGTTTCATTTCTTTTTGATGAGAGCCTTCTGACAAGTGTGAGGTCTTATCACATTTTTGGTTTATTACTTTCCTAATAATTTATAACTCAGAGTATATTTTCATACATCATTTAGCCAACTGTATATTTTTTATGGAAATTTGAGTCACAGCTATCTATTCAGTTCCTATTGACTTTTTTTAATTGGATTGTTTGGTCTTTTTTGTTGTTGCTCTGGGGTATGAGTTTGCCATATATATTGGATATTAACAATTGATTGGAAAATATCAATTGCAAATATATTCTCCCATTGTGTTGGTTGACTTCATTTTATTGATCATTTCCTCTGCAGTGTAAATCTGTTTAGAGTGATACAATCATGTTTCTTTAGTTTTGCTTCTGCTTCCCTTGACAGAGGAGAGATATGTTGAATAAAATTAAGTCCAATGTCAGAGTGTACTTCTTATTTTTTACTCTAGGATTCTTTGTCTTCGGGTTTTATATGTTTTATATGACCAGGAGTGGGATTGCTGGGTCAAATGATAGGTCTATTTTATTTTTTAAAAGAACATCCATACTGTTTCCAAAGTGGTTGCACCAATTTTCATTCCCAACAACAGCATAGGAGAGTTCCTTTTTTTTCTGTAACCTTCCCAGCCTTTATTATTTATAGACATTTTGAAGACAGCTCTTCTCATTACTGTGAGGTAAAATATTATTTTATTTTTATCTTGCCTTGGTATAATGATTAGTAATGTGAGCATGTTTTTATGTTCCTGTTTGTCGTGTGTGTGTTTTCTTTAGAGAATTGTCTTCTGCTCATTGTCAGGCTGAGTTGTTTGTAAATTTTTGAAATGGAGTTGTATGAATGATTTGTGTATTTTAGAAATTAGCCTCTTGTTGACTTCATTGTTTCCAAATATTTTCTCCCATTTGGAAGTTTATCTTTTCATTTTGTTTATTTTGCTCTGTAGACACTTGTTAGTTTAATTAGGACCTATTTGTTTAATTTGCTTTCATAGTTTTTGGCTTGGGAGAGTGATATAAGAAAATATTGCTACAATTTATGTCTTGTTATGCCTATGTTACCTTCTAGAAGTTTTATTGTGTCATGTATTAGATTCAGATCTTTAAAACATTTTGAGTTTATTTTTGTAATGTGTGAGGGAGTGTTCTAATTTCATTGATTTCCCTGTAGCTGTGTAGCTTTCTCAACATCACTTGTTGAAGACTGTCTTTTAGGCATTGTATATTTTTGTTTCCTTTGTCAAAAGTTAATTGACCATATTTGTGCTGTTTTATTTCTGCCTCTGTTTTGTTCCAGTGATATTGATGTTTCCTATTTTTTCCAGTATTGTGCTTTTTTGATTACTGTATTTTTGTTATAGAGTCTGAGATCTGGGAAGGTTATGCCTCCAACTTTTTTCTTTTTCCTCTTTGTTACTTTTGCAGTTGTGGTTCTTTTGCAGTTCCATGTAAATCTTAGGACTGTTTTTAGTTTTGTGGAAAATGTCATGTATTAATATCTGAATTAATTTATATCTGAAGACATATTTTATCGTATGTATATTTTAACAATATTAATTCTTCTAAAGTAAGACCTTGAGATTTCTTTCCATTTCTTTACATCATCTTCAAATTTTTTATCACAGTCTTCTAGATTTAATTAAATTGGTTTATTCATAGGTTTTTCTTTTTTTGATATGATTTCTTATGGATTTTTTAAAATTATGGTATATTTCATAGTTAGTGTAAAGAAATGTGAAAGTTTTTGTATATTAATGGTCAATCATGCTACTTTGATAAATGTATTTATTAGCTTTAGTTTTTTTTGTGTGGAGAAACTTTAGGGTTCTCCATATAGATTATCATGTCTTCTAAAGTAATAACAGTTTACTTCTTTCAATCCAACTTAAATTACTTTTTTTCTTGTCTGCTGTTGCTAGGACTACCTGTACTGTGTTTAACAGAAATGGTGAGATTGGGCATTCTTGTCTTATTCCTTAATTTGGCTTTCAATTTTTCACCTTTGCATATTATGTTGTCTGTGGATCTGTAATAAATGGCTTTAGTTATGTTGAGATATGTTTCCTGTATCTTACTTTGGTAAGAGCTTTCTATTGTTGTTGCTGTTCTTGTTGTTGTTGTTGTTGTTCTTTTAATGAATAAATGTTGAATTTTGTTAAATGCTTTTTATGGGTTTATTGGGATGACAAAGTATTTTCCCTTTTTCTTTGGTTAATGTGTTGTATCAAATTGATTCATTTGTGTATGTTGAACCTCCCTTGTGACACTGCAATGAATCCAATTTGATCATGGTGTATAATTCATTTTATCTATTGCTGGATGTAGTTTGTTAAAAATATTTTGTAGAATTTTTGCCATCTATATCAATCAAATATATTGGCTTGAAGTTCTCTTTCCCATACTTTGTTTTTTAGCTTTGCTATGAGGGTGATGAAAGCTTCATAGAATTAATTTGGGAGTTTCCCTCATCTTCACTATTTTGGAGCAGTTTTAAGAGCGTAAGTTCTGCTTTGTATTTTTGTACAGTTCTCCACACGAGCTATTTAAATCTGCACTTGTATTTAATGATTTTTTAAATGCAAACTGTATCTTTCTTCTACTAATCAGTTTCTTCAAATTAAATGTTTCTCTTTATCTCTGTCTCTTTCTAGACATGTGTCTATTTCTTCTAAGTTGTCCAGATTATTTTCATGAAACTGTTGAAAAATGACCCCTTTTTTGTTTATGTGAGATAACAATCGTTGTTTCTCTTCTTTTATTACTTACTTTATTGTTTGGAGCATCTCTCTTCTCTTCATGATGCACTTGGCAAGAAGTATTTTGATTTTTCTTATCTTAAAAAGAAAACAAAATCCAAAAACCATGGTTTTACTTGTGTTTGTCATAGATTTTTTCCTCTCTAATATATATTTATTCCTGTAATATTTAGGATAGTGTTTTTCTTTTTTTCACTTTTTTTTATTGATTTACAATCATTTTACAGAGTTGTCTCAAATTCCAGTGTAGAGCAAAATTTGTCAGTTCCAATGAACATATATAACTTTGTTGTCACAGTTTTTTCTTTGTGAGCTGCCATATGACCTTTATATATTTCAGTGCACAATAAAGTAAAATCTTGTTTATCTATTCTACAATTATAGCATCTCAGTCTATCACTTCCAAACCCCTGCAACCTTTGAAACCAAAAACTTGTATTCTATGTCTGCGAGTCTATTTCTGTTTTTTAATTATGCTTGTTATTTTTAATTTAATTTTGTTTTTAGATTTCACATATGAGCAATCTCATATGGTATTTTTCTTTCTCTTTCTGGCTTACTTCACTTAGAATAACAATCTCCAGGTGCATCCATGTCGCTGAAGATGGCATTATGTTGTCGGAATTTATGGCTGAGTAGTATTCCATTGTAAAAGTATACTCCCTCTTTTTTATCCAGTCATCTGCCGATGGACATTTAGGCTGTTTCCATGCCTTGGCTATTCTAAATAGTGCAGGCTATGAACATTGGCGTGCAGGTGTTATCCTGAAATAGGGTTGCTTCTGGATTTATGACCAGGAGTGGGATTCCTGGGTCATATGATAAGTCTTTTCCTAGGCTTTTGAGGAATCTCCATCCTGTTTTCCACAGTGACTGCACCAAGCTGCATTCCCACCAGCAGTGTAGGAGGGTTCCCTATACACCACAGCCTCTCCAGCATTTGTCATTTGTGAATTTTTGAATGACCGCCATTCTGACTGGTGTGAGGTGTTACCTCATTGTACTTTTGATTTGCATTTCTCTGATAATCAGTGATATTGAGCATTTTTTGATGTGCCAGTTGATTATCTGTATGTCTTCATTGGAGAATTGCTAGGTTAGGTATTCTGCCCATTTTTGGATTGGGTTGTTTGTATTTTCTTATTCAGCTGGATGAGTGCTTATATCTGTAGATCAAGCCTTTGTTGGTGTCCTTTGAAATTATTTTTCCCATTCCGTAGGTTGTCACTTTTTTTACTTCTGGTTTGCTTACTGTGTAGAGACCTGCAAGTTTCATTAGGTATCATTTGTTTCTTCTTGCTTTTATTACTTGTATGAGAAAATTTTTGAGATATGTATCAGATAATACTATGCCCATATTTTCCTCTAGAAGGTTTATTGTATTTTGTCTTATGTTTAATTCTTTGATCCATTCTGAGTTTATTTTTGTGCCTGGTGTAAGGGAGAGTTCTAGCTTCATTGATTTACATACTGCTGTCCAGCTTTCACAACACGATTTGCTGAAGAGACTGTCTCTATTCCATTGTATATTCTTTCCTCCTTTGTTGAAGATTAATTGACCAAAAGTTTGTGGGTTCATTTCTGGGTTCTCTATTCTGTTCCATTGGCCTATATGTCTGTTTTTGTACCAATACAGTGCTGTCATGTTGACTGTAGCTCTATAGTATTATCTGAATTGGTAGCATAAAAAATGCCACTGATTTTTTAACCTGAATCTTGTAACCTGCTACCTTGCTGAATTCTTTGATCAGCTGTAGTAGTTTTTGTGTGGATCTCGTACGGTTTCTATATATAGTAACATGTCATCTGCGTATAGTGAGACTTTTAACTTTTCCTTTCCAATTTGGATCCCTTTTCCTTCTCTCTCTTGTTTGATTGCTGTGGCTAGGACTTCCAAGACTATGTTGAGTAGGAGTGGTGAAAGTGTGCAACAATTGTCTTCTCTCAGATTTTAGTGGGAAGATTTTGACTTTCTCACCGTTGAGTGCTATGCTGGCTGTAGGTTTGTTATATATAGCTTTAATGATGTTGAGATATGTTCCCTGTATGCCCACTTTGGTGAGCGTTTTTATCTTACATGGGTGCTGAATTTTATCAAATGCTTTTCCTGCATCTATTGAGATGATCATGTGGTTTTGGCCCTTTCTCTTGTTGATGTGATATATTACATTGATTGATTTGCATATGTTGAACCACCCCTGTGTCCCTGGGATGAACACCATTTGGTTATGATGTATAATCTTTTATATATGTTGTTGGATTCTCTTTGCTACTATTTTGGTGAGGAATTTGGCAGCAAGCTCATCAGTGATATTGGCCTATATTTCTCTTTTCTAGTAGTGTGTTTGCCTGTGTGTGGTTTCAGGGTGATTGTGGCTTCATAGAATGACTTTGGGAGTATTCCCTTCTTTTCAAACTTCTGAAAGAATTTGAGAAGGAATGGTATGAGTTCTTCTTTGTATTTTTGGTAGAATTCAGCATTGAAGCCATCCTATCCTGGACTGTTATTTGCAGGGCGGTTTTATATTGCTATTTTGATTTCTTTTCTAGTGATCTGTTTGTTCAAGGGGTCAGTTTCTTCTTAAATCAGTCTTGGTGGACAGTATGTTTCCAGAAACTTGTCCATTTTCTCTAGGTTATCCAGTTAGGTTCCATGGAGTTTTTCCTAATATTCTCATATGATATTTTGTCTTTCTATTTTATTTGTTGTAATTTCCTCATTCTCCTTTCTTATTTTGCTACTTTGTTCTCTCTCCCATTTCTTTTTTTTGGAGTTTGGCCAGAAGTTGATGATTTTTCTTACTTTCCAAAAAAACAAGTTTTGGATTGGTTGATTTATTTCCTATGCTCTTTGTAAACTCCATTTTATTTATTTCCTCCACAATATTTATAATTTCCTTCCTGCTGCTGCCTTTTGTGGTTTTTTGTTCTTCCTTTTCAAGTTCATTCAGCTGGTGGGTTAAATTGTTTATCTGTGATTGTTCTTCATTGAGGAAGTCCAGTATCGCTATAAACTCCCCTCTCAGCACAGCTTTTGCTGTGTCCCATAAATTTTGTCTGTTTTTCCTTTCCTTTTCTTTTATCTCAAGTTATTATTTTTTTCTTTTCAACTTTGATTTCTTCATTTACCCTTTGTTTTTTATAACATACAGTTTAATATCCATGTTTTCCTTTTGTTCTGTTTTGCTTCTCAGTTGAGTTCTAGCTTCATGGCATTGTGGTCAGTAAAGTTGCTTGAGTTAATTTCTATATTCTTAAAATTGCTGAGGTTTCTTTTGTGCCCAAGTACATGATCAAACCTGGAAAATGCTCCGTGTGCACTTGTAAAGGATTTATATCCTATTTGGGGTGGCAATGCTGAGAAAGTATCCACCAAGTCTAGTATTTCTATTGTATTATTTAATTTCTCTGTTGCCTTATTTATTTCCTGTCTTGGTGATCTGTCCAGTGATGTTAATGCAGTGTTGAAATCTCCAACTATGATTGTATTCCCATTACTATCCCCCTTTATCTCTATTACTAATTGTTTTATGTACTTAGTTTCTCCTCTATCTGGTTCATATGTATTAATGAGTGTACTATCCTCATCTTGTATCACTCCTTTAATCATTATAAAATGTCCTTCTTTATCTTTCTTTATGATTTTTGTTTTAAAGTCTATTTTGTGTGAGATCAATACTGCAACATCTCCTTTTCTGGCTTTTCCATTTGCATGGAATACCGTTTTCCATCCTTTAACTCTCTATCTATATGTGTCCTTCTCTTTGATGTGGGTCTCTTGTATGCAGCATATTTAAGCTTCTTGCCTTATTATCCAGCCTGCCACTCTATGTCTTTTGACTGGAGCATTTAGTCCATTCACATTTACACTAATTGATGATAGGTTTGTGTTTATTGCCACTTTGACCTTATGTTTGCAGTTGATTTGGTATTTCCTCTTTCTTCCTTTCATCTTCCTTTTATGGTTTGGTAATTTTCCTTAGTATTAAGATGAATTTTATTCAGTTTTAATAACTCCCTGATAAGTTTTTGTCTTGTTGTTACCCTTTTTTTAAAGTCTATTAGCCCATTAGTATAACTGCTTTTATTAAACTGACAGTAACATGATCTCAAACCCATCCTACCGAGAATAAAAATTTAAAAAAAAAAATTCTGTATATTCCTGCCTCACTCTCCTTGTCTCAATGCTTTGTATGTCTTGTTTTAAAATTTTGTGTTTATTTTATTTGTAATTCATGAGTTATCACTTTTCCCGCTGGAGTTTCTAATTTCTGTAGCATTCTGCTGCTTTTCTATTTATTGTAGGACTTTCAATATTTCTTTTAGCAAGGGTTTAGCTTTGCAAAAATCTTGTAGCTTTTTCTTGTTGGTGAAATTCTTTTTGTCTCCTATCATAAAGGATATCGTTCCTGGTTAAACTATCCTTAAGTATATCTTTTTTTTTCATTCAGGACTTTGAATATATCTTGCCAATCCCTTCTGGCCTGTACTGTTTCTGTAGAGAAATCAGCTGAGATCCTTATGGGGGTTCCCATGTAACTCACTCTTTGCTTTTCTCTTGCTGCCTTTAGAATCACTTCTTTATCCTTGACTCTGGCCATCTTAATTGTATGTCTTGGTGTGGGTGTATTTAGGTCTTCCTGTTTGGGACCCTCTGAGCTTCCTGTACTTGGATATCTGATTCCTCCTTTATGTTTAGGAAGTTCTCAGTCATGACTTCTTCAAACAACTTTGCAATCCCCTTTGATCTTTCTTCCCCTTCTGGGACCTCTATCATGCTAAGACTGGCATGCTTTATATTATCCCATATGTCCCTTATGCTTTTTTCATTTGTTTCTGGTTGTTTCTCTTGAAGCTCTTCTGATTTGGTGCTTTCTATTGTCCTGTCTCCTAAGTCACTAATTTGTTCCTCTGCATTATCTAGTCAGCATTGCACAGCCTTTAGATCATTCCTCATCTCAGTCAATGAATTTAGCTATTCTAGTTAGCTCTTCTTTATAGCTGCCATTCCATTTTTGAAATATTTTATATCTCTAAATACTATCTCTTTTATTTCCTTCAGTACTTTGATCAGTCCTTTTTTGAAATCTCCATCTCGTAGGCTATCAATGTCTATTTCACTGATCATTCTACCAGGTGATTTCTCTTGTTCTTTTAATTGGGAATGCTTTCTATGCTTCTTCATCTTGCTCCTACCTCTCTGGCAGTGTGTTTTATGGATTATCAGTTATCTACTGTCATCCTAAAGGAGTTTATCTACCTAATGCCAATGTAGTAATACAACTTAGGAAAGAGAAAAAAGAGAAAGAGAGAGATAAAGAATTTTAAAGAAGGGAGAAATGAAAGTTTGAAAACATTGTATAATGTATAATAGAAAAGCAAGTGGAAGCAGGATTTTCAATAATAATAATAATAAAAATATTTTTTAAAAATTTCAAAGGGATTAAATTGGGGTATATATAATTGTCTAAGAAGTAAAAATTAAGAGGTTAATAGAAAATGGAACAGGTAAAAACAGATTAAAAAAAGGGTGGGTTGTCGGTGTCCTCCTGAATACTGTGTGCTTTTAATAAGAAGTCTTTCTGCCTTCATCCTGTTTTGGAAGTTCAGCTTGCTGTTTTCAGTGGCCCTCCATTGGAGCCCTCATCTGTGCTGCTCCCAGTGCCTGTCAGCAAGCAGATTGCACCTACTCCCAACACTGGGTCAGGTGCAGCTCTCCTCTAATGTGGGCTGGCTTGCCACCGCCATGCCCTATGCTGCATTCAGATGTTGCAGACTGACCAGGCAGGAGTTGGCACCATGCCATCTCCCAACACCATGGTCAGGGGCTGCATTCCTGACCAAAATGTGGGGGGCCACACAACCCCTCAGGGTGCTAGTCACTCCACTGCTCTGTGCTACTATGTACTCCACCTCAGGTTTGCACCCAGGAGGTGGGCTCACAGAAGACTGAGGAACAGCCCTGTACCTGGTCTAGGACAAAACACAGCTCCTTGTTTATCTTGGTGGAGCAAGTTTTCTGAGGAATAAGGATAGAAGGATCCTATCTGACTCGGGCTGTAGACAAGTCCCATCTGGCCCTTGAGGCTGCTAAGTCCTTAGGTGTGGATGCAGTTTTAGCCCCCACAGCCACCTGGATACAAAGTGCCAGAGGGTATGGTGGCTGTTCATGAGCCCCACCTCTCTTCAACAAGAGACTTTTGTGGATTTTCAGAGATGGTTTATGCACCCTTCCACCCCAGGGTACCTCTGCATTGTTGTTTTATAGAGAGCTCACTTTTTTCTGCCCTGTGCACCCACAGCCATGTCACATAGCCCCCTGCATTCCCCTAGTCTTCCTCAGTGCAGCCATCACCATATTCCACCCAGTTAGGGCAGCATGGCCCTGCCCCCAGATGCTGGGCTGCATCTTGGGCTGGGTGTCACATGGACCCTCTGTGCCTTTTTAAATTAGTTCTGTCAGTCAACTGATACTCTGTACAGATCCAAGCCTTGGAGTCTCCCCCTCCATCCTACTGGCCTCTCATTTGCAGAAGTTAGGCTCTGTGAATGAGTGCCAGACCTTCCTTTCTGCTCCCTCCTCTTGGGGCCTGTCCAACACTGTTTTGCCATTTCTTCCTTCTTTATTCTTTTTCTCCTACCAGATTTTTTGTATCTTTATCTTTTGAAGAGGACAATATACTTTCAGAGTTCTGCAGGGTCTCTGGTTCACTGAGTGGGTCTGTGGGTGTGACTCTTGTTGCATTTGTGGGAGAGGGTGAGCTACGAGTATCCTCCTACTCCACCCTCTTGGCCTCCCCCCAAAATAGACTCACTTTTTAGAGGAAGATATACACAGCCTGGAAATAGAAGGAGAAGATATTTCATGGAAATGACAAGAAAGTGCAGATTGCAATGCTCAAATAATACAAAATATGTTTTAAAACAAGGGCCACAATGAAAATTAAAAATGAGATGATATATAGAAAAGAGGTCAATATAAAGATAGGGTATTACACTCATTAACTTATATATGTACCTACCACTGTAGATCCTAAATATAAAAAGAAATATTAGTAGACATGAGGGAATTAATTCATTATAATACAATTATTATAGACGAGTTTAACACCTCACTATTTTGATGGACAGATCATCCAGA
Source organism: Camelus ferus (assembly GCF_009834535.1). Taxonomy (NCBI): domain Eukaryota; kingdom Metazoa; phylum Chordata; class Mammalia; order Artiodactyla; family Camelidae; genus Camelus; species Camelus ferus. Next base: position 101,665,536 of record NC_045732.1, read on the forward strand.
AAGAATATCTGTAAGGAAACAGAGGTCTTAATAGCATATTGTATCATTTCATCTTAACTGAGCTATTGGAAACTGCATCAGAAAAGCAGAACACATAATCTTTTCAAGTGTGCACAGGATGTTTTCTAAGGAATTAACCACATATTATGTCATGAAAAGATCCTCAGAAACTTTAAGCAAATATAGTTTTCAGCAAGCATTTCTCCATACACAAAAGTATGAAACTATGCATCAACCCTAGAAAGAAGAAGAGGAACAGCACAAATATGAGATTAAACCACATCCTTTAATAAAATAAAAAATGTTCAGTGATGAAATCTAAGAGGTAATAAAATCATACCTGGGGACAAACTACAATGAAAACACAGTTTCATAAAATGTATGGGATGCAGCAAAGACAAATCTAAGAGGGAAGTTTAGAACAATTCAGGCCTTCTATAAAAAAAATAAATAAATACCTCACACAGAGGGTGAAGCTTACCTCCCATAATAACTAGAAATAAGAAAAAACAAAACCCAAAGGCAGTAGAACGAGAAATGTTTAATGATTAGTTTGAAAATAAATTTTAAAAAATTAAATAAAAAATCATAAAAACAAGAGCTTTTATTTTCTTAAAAATATTAAGAATTTGATAAGCATTTAGCCAGGATTATCAAGAAATAACGTGAGTGGACCCAAACAAAATAAGAAATGAAACAGTAGAAATATCATATGATATTACAGAAATACAAAAAAAAGATTATGAAAGCAAAATGAGCAGTTACATGAGAAAAAACTGGATGACATAAAAGTAATGGACAAAATTCTAGAAACATACAGCCTTCCAAACCTGAATAAAGAGAAAACTGAAAACTTGAAAACAGCAATCAGTATAAGTTACATAGAATCTATAATTTTAAGAATACCTCTTCAACAAAATACCTGGATGACTTCACTAAAACCTCTTCCCCCCCACCGTATTTCAAAAAATGGAGGAAGGAATATTACCAAAGTTATTCTATGAGGCCAACATTACCCTGATAACAAATCCAGTCAAAGGAACTAAAAAAAAAAGAAATAAAATGAAATGAAAAGCCAATATCCTTGATGAATATACATTCAACTATCCTCAATAAATCATCAAGTTAACCCAGCAATACATAGAAAGGATTATACACGATTATCAGTTGGATTCCTTCCAGAGCCACAAGGATGGTTCAACATACACAAGTCAATCAGCAGGATACATATCTAATAAAGGAAGGACAAAATTCACATTACCATGTCAATAGACAAAAGAAAGTGTTTGACAAATTTCAACATCCATTCATGATCAGAACTCTCATAAAAGTGAGTACAATCGGAACATCTCTCAACATACTTAAGGCCATTTATAACAATTTAATACTCAGTGTGAAAAGCGGAAAGCCTTCTGTTTAAATTAGGGAAAAAGAAAAGCATTCCTACTCTCACCACTTCTGTTTAATAATAATATAAGAAAGGAAAAGAAAAAGAAGAAAAAGAAATGCAAAATGGAAAGAAAGAGAAAAAAATTGTCACCAATACTGATGACATAATAATCTACATAGAGAGTCCTAAGGACTCCTGGCAGCTTATTATGAACAATAAATAATTTCAGCAAGGGAGCAGGGGACAAGATAAATGTAAAGAAGTCTTTTGCGTTTCTACAGATTAATCATGAGATACCATAATTGGATGTTAAAAGCAATACTATTTAATATCCCATCCCCCTAAATATCTTTGAATAAATGTAACCACATATGTGAAAGGTCTACACACTGAAAATTAAAAAAACGTTTAGAAAGATTTAAAAATGATTCACAGAAATGGAAAGATGTCTTGTGTTCTTGGATTGAAAGAGTTAATAATGTTTACATGGCCGTACTACACAAAGAAACCTACAAATTTAGTGCAATTCCCATTACAAAGCTGTAGTATTTTCCACACAACAAGAAAAAACTAATTCTAAGTTTCAAATGAAACCATTAAAAATTGCCAAAATGATCTTGGGACAAAACAAAATATCTGGAGGTATAACCCTCCCAGACACTTTACTATACTACAAACCTACAGTAATAAAAACAGCATCGCATTGGCACATAGGCATAGTCAATACAAACAGATAGAGAGCCTAGAAATAATTCCACAAACCTATGATCAATGAATCTATGATAAAAGAGGCAAGAGTACACAGTGTATAAAAGAGTGTTTTCAATGTATGGTGTTGGGAAAGCTGGACATCTACATGTAAAACAGTGAAATTAGAGCATTCCCTGACATCATATACAAAAATAAACTCCAAGTGTATTAAGGACATAAATGTAAGACCTGACATTTCTAAAATTGCTAGAAGGGAATATAGGTGATACACTATTGGATATATATCATAGGAATATTTTCTTATATCAGTCTCCTAAGGCAAAAGAAATAAAATCAAAAATATGCAAGTGGGACCTAAACAAAGTTGAAAACTGCTGCATAGCTAAGGACACTATCAGTGAAATGAAAACATTGCCTGTGTAATTGGAGAACACGTTTGCCAACAATGCAACTGACCAGGGGTTAATAGATGTAGGTTAACAGATTTAACATGGATTTAGGTTACACAACTCAATATGAAAAAACAAAAACCCAATCAAAAAAAGAGTAGAGTACCTGAATTAATACTTTTCCAAAGAAAACTTTCAGATGAGTGACAGGAAATGATAAAAATACTCAACATTACTAATTATTATGTATTTTCAAATCAAAACCACAATGAGGTATCACTTCATACTGGTCAAATGGCGATTATCAAAAGGGCTACAAATACTAATTGTTGGAGAAGATGTGGAGGAAACAAAGCTCTTGTATACTCCTGGTAGGAATGTAAATTGGTACAACTTCTAAGGAGAATAGTATTTAGATTTCTTTAAAAACTAAAAAGGGAACTACCATATGACCCATTAATACCTCTCTTAGAAAAAATCTGGGTAAAATCCCTAAATTGAAAAGAACCAATTTTCACAACAGCACAGTTTATAATATGCAACAGAGGGAAGCATTCCAAGATTCCACCATAGACTATGGACTTAAGAAGATATGATTTTTCTATAAATATGCAATGTAATACTACTCAGACATGAAACAGTATAAAACATTGCTATTTCAGCATCATGAATGGGCCTAGTAAATATTATGCTTAGTGAAGTAACTTAGAGAAAGACTAAAGTATAAAATATAATTTATATGTGGAATCTAAAGAATAACAAATATCTGTGTACATCTACCTATAGCTATCTATTGATAGATGAGAAATAAATAGATAGAAAGAAAGATAGATACATAGATAGTTAGATAGATACATAGATAGATAGATACATAGATAGATAGATAGATAGAGAAATATAGAGACAGAAAGATAGAGAGATTGAGAGATAAGATAGACAAGACTGAAGCAGACTCAAAGATATGGGAAAAAATGTATGTTTACCAAAGGGGAAGGGAAAGTCATTTTAATGGTAGGACATTGAAACATACAAAGTAGTACACATAAAGGAGATAAGCAACAAGGATTATCTGTAGGGATCAGGGAATTGTACACAATAACTTATAATAATTGTATATTATAATAATTGTAATAACTTGTAATAATTTATAATGCAATATAAACTACAAAGTGGTAGGAATCACCATGCTGTACATATGAAGCTACACAATATTTTACATCTACTGTACTTCATTTAATATAAACATCTCATTTTTAATGTAGTCCTTTTTCCTCTCATAGTATCTTCTTTTAAAGTTGTTTTATTTTTACTCTTTACCTTTTATGATTACAGTCTCAAATTATTTCTTTTACTGTTTGAGTACGTTAACAGATTGATATATGTATATTTATTGCCCCTGATTTCCTATTTTTCACTCTTTAATCCATATAGTATAGTAGCATTTTAAAACATACCCAAATAAACAGTTGCAGTTTCTCGTGGTCTCTACTTAGCATTTTGGTCAATGTTTTGCATATTTTTGCCATTTTTTTTTTGTTAGAAGAGCTCTTTTCATCATCTCTTGTAAGATGTCACCATTTTGTTTTTCATCTCATTCAGGGTTTGTTTTTCTGGTAAAGACTTTATTTTCACTTTGTATCTAAGTGATAACTGTGCAAGGTAGAGTATTTTTGGGTGAGAGATTTCATATGTCAGTAGTTTGAAAATGTCATTATATTTACCCTTGGCCTATGTTTTCTGCTGAGAAATCTGCAGATTGCCAAATGGGGGATCCTTTGTAGATTATCATAGATTTTTTTGGCTGCCTTTAAAATTTTACTCTGTCATTGACTTGCCAATTTGCATATGATGTATCTTGAAGGGGGTCTCTTTGCCTTAAAGTTATTGGTGTTTTGTTGGCTCACGGACTTGTGTATCAGTTCCTTACCCAGGTTAGGGAAGTTATCGACTATTACTTCTTTAAATAAACCATCAGCTGCCTTCTACCTTTCTTCACCCTCCAGGATTTCAATCTAATGTGCTCTTCCTGAAGAAGCCTGATAGCTTTTGTAGTAATTCCTTGCTTTTTAATATCCTGTATCTCTGACCTCTCCTATCATTTCTAGTTTTGTATTGGTGAGTTTGCTAATCTCTTTTTCACAAAAGCAGTCTACTTCCAATGCTTTCTTTTGCATTCTTCATCTCATTTATTAAGTTCTTCTGGTCCTCCAATAATGTTGAGTTAGTTTTTAGTTTCAGTCTCTTTGGTAATGTATTTCTTATCATCATTTAATTTATTCCTGAGTTCACTAAACTGCTTTCTGAGTTTTGTTTTATGTATTGAGTTTCTGTATGACACCTATTTTGAATTCTCTATTAGTCAGATGGCAATAGTCCATGACTTTAAGTTTGCTTCAGGGTTGACATTCTGTGTGTGTGTGTGTGTGTGTGTGTGTGTGTGTGTGTCTGTGTGTCTGTGTATCTCTGTGTGAGTGTGTGCCCTATAATGTTACAGTGATTGATCATGATCTTTTAAATTATTGCTCTGATGACACTAAATAACCTATTGGGAGTTGGAATCCCTGCTTTTGTTTTCTGGTTGTTTGCAATATTGCACAATTTTTGGTTTTACTTACCTGAGCTACCTCTGATAATATTTCAAAATGGCACTTTCCACTCACTACTGTCTGGATAAAAGATGTGCTTTCATTGTCACTTCCTAGACTTTTCTGGTAGTTAATGCCACAGTTGTCACTGGGATGGGGAACCCTTCCTTTTATCTGTTACCCCTTGAGACTCAGTGTACACCTTGAGGAAAGGTGTAAAGACAGGTGGGTAGTTGGAATCAGGCAAGTGCCTTTGCCATGTCCAGTGTTGCAAGGTAACTTGTGTCCACCACTATGAATGTGGAGTAGGGACAGTGTCATGTGTGTCTGAGTGTCTGAAGGATGGAATTTCTCTCTCCATTGTGGCTCTCTCCTAGTTAACTGTGACCATTGGTATTGGTGCAGTTGGAGGTTGAAGCTGTGTGAACCACTGACACCCTTTTTCTACTGGGTTCTCTGAACCTGTGGGCTCAGATACCCTAGTCAGTGGGCCTTGGTTGCAGGCACCAACTCTGCTCTTCCCTCAATTCAGCCTCCTTTATGTGTTTTAGTCCACCACACTTCAGCTGTACACATGTGTTCTGGAGTATTGTTTTGTGTTGTAGTTATTTTCATTGAGATGTGAACATTTTACTGTCTGTAGATTTAAGGGGAGAGACAAAAATAGTTTAAATTTATGTCACTTTTTTAAAAGTGTATACTTTTAAATTTAAAAGTTAAATTCTAATAAGGACATTATAAGAACAGTAAAGAAAGTGAACAAATCACCTCCCTTAATATCGTAGTACTACAAAATATTTTCAGTTTTTCCTGGATTCTTTTCTTCAATGTTTTTCCCACATACATGCACATTTTTTTATAATATATGCCAATAATCTCTTTAAAACCATTTCAATTATTAAAATATTTCTCTGTGCTGTAAATATAGCCCTGTTGCTTCTCTAATTTATAACTAGTAACTTGCATATTTCTGTCTTCTCCATCCTTCTTCCCTGTCCCCTAAGGAAACCACTTCTTGGTACACTACACATATATACATGAATTTCTTTCTGTTTTTCTTTTTATGATTATTTCTCTTGTATCTTTAGTTTCCTCATGTACATGATAACGTAGTGTGTTTTTCTCTGTATTATTTATTTTTCTATGTGCAAAATCCTCTGGGTCCAATCACATAGTTCCAAATGGCAGAATTTTATTTTTTGTTATAACTAAGTATATATTTTATTATACATATCACACATCATCTTCAGCCAATCATCTGTTGGTGGGCAGTTGAGTTTCACTTCTATCCTTGGCTATTATAAATGATGATGTTAAGAAAATTGGGGGTAATATATCCTTTACAGTTATTGTTTTTATTTTTTTCAGATTTACAACAAATACTGGAATTGATGCAACAAATAATGCTTCTATTTATAGTTTTCTGAGGACTGTCCACACTTTTATGATAGTGGAAAAATCAATTTATATTTCCACCAACAATGTAAATGGGTTCTCTTTTCTCAACATTCTTATTAATGTTCGTCATTTGTAGACTTTGTGTTAATAGCCATTTTGGTTGCTCTGAGATTATATTTCATTCTGGTTTTGATTTATATTTTCCTAATGAATAGCAACATTATGTGTGTTTTTATGTGCATGAAAGTCATCCACATGTCTGTTTTTGAAAACTTTCCATGAAGATCCTTCAACTATTTTTAAGTTGGGGTCTTTGATTTTTAAATATTAATTCTAATATGCTATATATATATTGGATATTAACACCTTGTTGGTCTCATTGTCTGAAATTTTTCCTTCTATTCTGTGTGTTCTCATATGTCTTGTTGAAGGTTTCCTTTCCTCTGCAAAAGGTTTTGCACTTCACATTTATACATGAAATAGAATCCCTGTATCACATAATACATCTATTTTTTCCTCACTAAACTATAAACTGTTACTCTTAGTTTATTATTTTTTTCTTAATTAAGAGACATATCAAAAATAAATGTTGCTAAGATTTACCTCAAAGTCAGTTCTGCTCATGTTCTTGGTCAGAAATTCTGTAGTTTCAGTTTACATTTAAGAATTTAATCCATTTGTATATTAGTTTGTATACTATGGAGGGAAGTGCTCTTACATCTTCCTTTTACATGTACTGTCCAGTTTTCCAAGAACAACTTGTTGAAGAGACTGCCTTTTTTCCATTGTATACTCTTGCCTACTTCATTGTAGACTAATTGACCATATGTGTGTGGGTTTATTTTAAGACTCTCTATTTTGTTCCATTGATCTATGTGTCTCTTTTATTGCCACATTTTGATGTTTCAATTCCTGTAGCTTTTTAGTATGCTCTAAATTCAGGAAGGATAATGCCCACAGCTTTGTTATTTTTTCAAAGAATATTTCAGAAAATTTGGGTCTTACATATTTTTTAAAATTTTAATATTTGTCTCCTTGTTTTTTGAAGAAACTTATGCATTCTATGAGACTACAAATTTACTAAAATAAACTGAGAAAAATATTAAAATGTGGAGGATAAATCATGCAATATTAAACAACCAATGGATTGCTGTATAAATCAAAGAAAAATTATATAAAGAAAAATGATTACAAAAATAAATTTCATGGGGTATAGCAAAAACAGTATTAATATGGATGTTTATAGCAAAATAATCCCAATTATACAAATAAGAAACATCTCTCTCTTATAACATAATCTTACAACAAAATGATGTAACAAAATAATAAAAAACTAGTTAGTAGAAGAAAAGACACCTGAAAGTTCAGAAAATAAATAAAGATTAAAAATAGAAACATTTAATCAATCTAAAAAATGGCTTCTAAAAGATAAATAAAATTCATAAACTGTAAACAGACTCATGAGCAAATAAGAGAATACAGATTAATAAGCTCAGAAATAAATGAGAAGTTACAGCTTATATCACAGAAATACAATGCATCATAAGAGGACACAACAAATTATACGCCAATAAAATGGAAACCCTAGAAGAAATTGACAAATTCTTAGAAAGACATAATCTCCAGGATGGAATGAGAAATAGAAAATATGAACCGATTATCACTAATGAAATTGAATAAGTAATTAAACAAAATCTCCCAAGAAACAAAATTCCAGACCTAGACAGCTTCTCAGTTGACTTCTACCAAAAATTTAGAGAAGAGCAATCACCTGTACTTTTCAGAGTATTCAAAAAATTTACAGACGAAGGAAGTATTGGTACACCAAATTTCCATATCACACTACTACTAAAAAAAGAACACATACCTCAAAAATTACAGGTAAAATATTACTGATAAGCATAGATGCAAAAATCATGACTAAAATGCTAGCAAGCCAAACAATACATTAAAAGGATTAAACAATATAATTAAGACCATTTTATTCCAGGGATGCCAAAATGATTCAGTACCTACAAATTAATCAATATGATACACCACACTAACAAACTGAAGAATAAATATTATATGGTCACCTCAATAGAGTCATAAAATATTTCAAAAATATCAGTATCTATTTATGATTATATTTCCCCTCAAACTGAGCATGAGGGAACATAACTGAACACAGTTAAGGTCATATGTGACAAGAACTCAGCTAACATGACACTCACTCATTAAAAGCTGAAATCATCTCCTGTAAGAGCAGCAAGAAGACAAGAATGCTCACTCTTACTACTTTTATTCAATATAGTATTGGAAATTCCAGCCATAGCTATCCAAAATAAAAGTAAATAACATATAGCTAATTAAGATAACGAGTAAAAGTGTCTGTTTGCAGAGGACATACTTTAAACAGAAATCCTAAAGTTTTCACGACAAATTTACTAGGGTTTATCAATGCATTTGGTAAAATTTCAGAATGGAAAATTAATATACAGAAATCTTGCATTCTACACACTAACAAGCTAACAGATAGAGTAAGTGAGGGAACTGGCTCATTTACAGTTGCATTACAAAAAAATAAAATATCTAGAAATGTGTCCCACCAAGGAGGTAAAAGACCTGTACTCAGAAAACTATAAAATATTCATAAAAGAAATTGAAGATGATGCAAATAGACGAAAGGATATACTGTGTTCATAGATTAAGACAAAATTATTGTTTAAATGACAGTACTAACCAAGAAAATACACAAAATAATTTCAGTGCCTATCAAAATACCAAGGTTATTTTCATAAAATGGCAATAAATAATTCTACAATTTATATGTAATCACAAAAGTGTTGAAATCACTAAAGTAGAAAAAAAGAAAAAAAATGAAAAGAAACAAAAAAAAAACACAAACAATTTTGAGAAAGTACAAAGAGGATGTTTGAAAGTCCCTGATTTTAAACTATAATACAAAGTTCGGTAATAAAAAAATATGGTACTGGTACAGAACAAACAGAATAATGGAACACAACAGAGTGCCTAAAAATGAAATCAGACAATATGGTTATGTAGCCCATTACAAAAAATGAATATACAGTAGGGGAAAGATAACCAACAGGCACATGAAAATGTGCAACATCACTAACCATCAGAAAAATGCAAGTCCAAAACACAATGAGATTTTATGTCAGTGCTGTCAAAATGACTATTATCAAAAAGATAACAAATATAAGTGAAGGTGAGAATGTAAGAAAAAGAACCATCATGCACTGCTGGAGTGAATGTAAATTTCTGCTGCCACTGTGGAAAACAGTATGGAGTCTTATCTAAAAATTAAAAATGAAATGTGATCCACCAATTTGATATCTGGATACTTCTTCCAAGAGATGAAAACACTAATCAGAAAAGATAAATTCAAACCTATATTCACTGCAGCATTATTTACAATAGCCAGGAAATAGAAGCAAATTAATTGCTCATCAGTACATGATGAATAAAGAAGATGTGCAATTATTATATATATAACTACCCATCTATTAACTACAGATTTATCTATATTTATAGATATATATACTGATAGATAGATAGATATAAGCACATACACACATAAAAATACAATGTGTTATTACTCAGCTATAAAAAGAAAAAATTCTTGTCATTTGCAACAAGTGGGTAGAACAAGAGGGTAATATGCTAAGTGAAATAAGTCAGAGAGAGAAAGACAAATGTTAACGATTTTACTCATATTTGGATATAAAATAAATGAACATAACAAAATACAAAAGGAGTTATACATATAGAAAGAAACAGGTTGTTCACAAGAAGGAGGGAAATAGGATGAGGAAAATAAATAGTTGATAAAACTTAAGAGAGAAAATTTTCCAGGTGCAAATTAAATGAGTCAGAGACAAGAAATATACTGTATGGGGAATAGTCAATAAGTATGAAATATCTTTAAATAGCAACATATCATAATTAGATTTATTTTGTTGATGAATTTGAAATGTATTTAAGATAGCAAAGAGTATGTTGTGTAAGAGAAATTAACATAGTGTTATAGATAAATGTACACTTTAAAAACAAACAAACATAATTATGGAAAAAAAATCATATTTGTAGCTAACAGAGGCAGGAGTTGGGAAAGGAGATTTAGATTAATGCACTCAAAGGTACAAGCCTCCAGCCATAAAATAAACGTGTTCTACGGAGGCCAAATAGTAACATCAAAAATATAATTAATACTGCTTTATGTTATATATGAATGTTTTTAAGGGAGCAGACCTTAAGATTTCTCATCACAACCAAAAACCATATTGTATATCTTTAATATTGTATCTAAAAGAGATAATGAATTCTCCCTAAAGTTGCTATGATATTTATTTCATGATACATGTAAATCAAATCACTTTCCTGTGCACCTAAACTTACACAATGTTTTATGCCAATTATATCTCAATAATATTGGAAGGAAAAATGGAAAGGCAATGATCATTTTTTCCATGTCATTTCTCATGATTGTTTTTGCAGCAAATAACCTTGAGTCATGATGTATTTATCCTAGGTAATGATACTAATAAGTAAGTGATTCTAATAAATAATACCTAAAGGTACTAATAAAATTAATGTTTTCCCATGCGTTAAACTTTCTTCATGATAACAGCCCACTGCTTCTGTAGGCATCAAAATTTCACTCTGTGTATTCATCTGAGATTAGGGAATGGATACAAAAGTTAACCCTGGCTGCTTTTCCTATGAGTGATAAGGTTCACTGTCTCTGACTGAGGGTCTCATCACCCCGACAGCATCTACAAGAAAGGAATGTGCTCGGTTGCTAAGATTCTCAGCATGGTAAAATCTCAGAAATCCTACACTTCTTAACTGTTAGGCAATGGCAATGCAATACTGACAAAAACTTGATTTTGGATAATAATATGGTGTTTTCTCACGCTTGCATTAGGGGATGTGAGGATAATCCCTGAGATCCACAACAAATATTCTTGCTCAAGTGCTGGGCAAAGAAGTGTAAAGGTTCTGCATTATTAGGACTGAGGGCTGCTTTCAAAATGATAACTATGCTCACTGTACTCCAGGTAGTCCAAGGAAAGAAAGGTTATTTCAATTTCTAGGTGAACGGGAATAATTCAGTGATTCAGTCTCTATAAATTAGTCAAGGGGTGTTCAAAGCCAAAATAAGTTGTGTCACAGTGAGAATTAAAAGAAAAAAAATTGATTCCCAGGGTGGGAAGGCTGTCTGAGATTCAGAACAATAAACTGGGAAGGAAGAGATCTTCTCCCACTTCAGCTACCGTTGTTGGCATACACTCCAGTAATGTATTCAATCTGGGTTCAATTTGACATCTCAAGGTCATTTATAGAGAGACTACTTAAGAACAAATACTTAGGCTTCATGCCCATTCATGGAAACTCATTTTTACCAAAGAGGCAAAAGACAGAAATCATCCTTACCCATTCCATTTCGAGCAGTGAACAAGTTGGAAGGTCCCGTGCATGTACCCAAACTTCATAGAGACCCTCTAACAAATGGCTTTCCACATACCCTAACTCTTTCATTAAGTTTGTACAACATAAGAGAAAACTGTGACTCCATGTGGATTAGGAGCCAAGAATTGTTTAACATTGAAACTCAGCCCTTACCCAACTTCCAGAATTATATCACATGCAACCAAGTTGATGGAGTGAAATTCCTTCAAACATGCCTTATACAAAATTGAGAATTGTTGTAGGGTAGAGTGATCCTAATACTCATTTAGGTGGGGCTATCCTCCAAGATAAATTCTTTCTTGCTAAACTTCCCACAGAAGACTTTATTATGGCTGAATAAAAATATCTGCATTGGATGATGAACAGAGGCCTTTCCGAAAGCACAAATGGGCTCACTTCCCTCCTTGAAGATAAATGTGTCCCCAAAAAGGCAGTGAAATGAACACGGGCCAACATCATATTTCTCCAAATACGGAAGTTACAAAAAGAGAATTTCACCTGAACTAACACTGAAGAGGGGTTCTCTGCACCAAACATTTAGCATTACTCAAAGATTTGAAAGAGCTGCTATTGAATCAGCTGAGATAAGGTGTCTTAATGTCACTTTGCCAGAATTTCCTTCACAAATTGTAGGGTTAGCTCAGCCACAAATGAAAATCCCAGGTTTTGTCATCAATTCCCAAGAAGGGAGTATCCCACGGACCTTCTATTCCAGAAATGAATCTCAGGGCAGGAAATTCTTTAAGTGGTCCCAAATTGGAAGAGGATTGCAAGCATCATTCTTTGCTTCTCCCTTTGGATGCCTTATGTGGACATTGCAAATTATGGAGAAGCTGGGTACTGAGGCCCATCTTGTAAATAGGCCTTTCCAAGTAAACAAGGACTGTACAGTCCAGTGTGCAGTGGTCTACTGAAACCTTGGATCACGTCAACTCAACTGACCACAAACTGTTTCCCAAGAGTGAAATATTCTAAAATTGTGGAACCCATTGCCTCCTGAATACAAGGTATTCTCACAAGAATATTTTTCTCGCCATAACTTCATGCCAGGTTGAATGCATTTCAAGATGGCTGAAGTGGAGGAAGGAAAGTCAGGTTGCAGTGAAATCCTACAGAAATTGAAGAAGGCTGTATGCCCCAAAGACAAATTTCTCACGTTTGAAAATTGGCAGAGCAAAGAATGAAAAAACTTCCTCATTTGCTCAAATCCAAGTAGGAACAGGTTCCAAGATTGGGTGCAGCTAAATAAAAAGTGTTGATTCTGTCCAAGTAGGCTTCAGCATGTGGAAAAATTTGTTCGATTGAGAACTCAGAGGGGGAGTTTCGAGAATACACAGAGGGTATTAGAGCATGGCCTCAGTTACAAGTTAGATGTAGGATGGGTCCTAATCCCACCATTATGTGATTCCAGCAAGGCAGAAGGTGATTTCACACACAACTCTTTCACCTAGTGGCAAAATATATACAAGAGCATTGCACTCCCTAATTTTCAAGAGACATTCTGTCAACACATTTTCCAACTTTGCAGGTGACTTCCTAAAGACAGTTTAAGAGGAGATGAACAGAGCAGACTCAATGTGAGTGTGTGAAAGGCTATTGAACTTGGATTTTGGCTTCCATCCCCAACAAAAAATTCCCTTATCCCGACAATGCATTTGAAGGAAACTTTTGCCACAATTGTAGTCCAAAAAGCCATCTGTGATCATTAGGATTGATCTGTAAGAAATTAGAAAAACCTTTGCAAAAATTGTTCCCACCTTGCTAGAATGATCTGTAACAGCTGGGTCTGCTGGGGGGCTGTTTTTGTTTAACTTCTTTCCACCGGCTACAATGTTTCATAATGCTGGGTCTGCTGAGGGGCTGTTGGTTTCTATGATGATGAGTTGGATGCAAGCGTTCAGGACAGCCATAAAGGCTAATTAGGGAAACCTGGAAACTCATGGGTCCCTGAGGCCTGAGATATGTTCCAAGTTTTCATTGATTCCCAGAGAGGAATTATTTTCTAAGATTCAGCACAACTAGCTGGGTCGGGAGAGATATTCCACTTCAACCTCTCTTAGCATGCTGTCCATGAACATTTTAAAGCTTGGTTCCATTGACATCTTGAGACAAATTTGAGAGAAATTGTTCAGAACCGGTATATAGGCTTCTTTCCAATTCACCAAATATGTTTTCCCATGACAGCACAATGCAGAAATCATTCAACCCATTCCATTTCCATAGGGAACAAGTTGGAAGATCCCATGCATGTAGATGAAGGTCACAGAGGCATTCCTGCAAATGAGTTGCACATATTTTCTCACTTTGTAAAGACAGTTCAACATCTGAAGAATACCATGATTCATTGTGCAGTAGAGGCCAAGATTTTGTGGACAATTGAAATGAACCCATTTCCCAAATCCCTAAATAATCTGTCTTGCAATGAAATATATGGGGTGAATTTCTTCAATCGTGCTTCCTCCAAAATTGAGAATGCTACAGGATATATTGAACCGAAGCACGATCATCAGGAGAGGGTACACACAAAGCTGCCTCTCTTTGTGCTATTCTTCAATTGAAGTTATCATGAGATCTGAGTAAATTTCTGAGTTCAATGAAAACAGTGTCTTTCAAAAAATGTGTAGATGGACTCACTTCCATCCCTGAAAAATCAATGTGTCCCTGTGAGGCAGTGCAGTGAAAATTGGCCCATCATTATATCCTCCAAGTAGGGATCTTTCTGAAGGTGAATTTTCCTAAAGTAAACCTGAAAAGGTTCTTGGTACCAAACATTAGCATTCCTAATAGCTTCCAATTTGGCTGAGCTGATATGTGATTCTTAATGTCACATTCCAGAGGTACTTCAGAATATTAGGGGACCTCAGCCAAACATGGAAATCCCTGTTTTTATCATCAAGTCCCAGAATGGAATTTCCCAAGACCCTTCAATTCCCAAAATAACCATTATATGAAGCACTTGTATGCAGCTGATATGA
>NC_045732.1:101680558-101734907 GCF_009834535.1 Camelus ferus
ATTCAAGGATTCAGTGGCTTGGACCTAGCATCAAATCGTGTTTCAGTGAAGAGTTAACAATTAGTATACTGTGAGAAATATAACTTACTTATCCCTGATCTGAAGAAATTCTGCTGGCTCAATGGAACTCTTAATTCACAGAGATCCCGCCAGATGCAGAAGAATAATCCACTGATGACTCAAATAAGACCAACTTATTTACTGCTTAACAATCCATCTTCACACACACACACACAGTGGTAGACAGATTTGTAGTATTTAGTGGGAAGAATTCAGTGGGCAGAGCTGAGAGTATAGTGTTCAAAGCACCAGCAAACTTTTGTACTTTTGCCAATAGTCTAGCTTTTCACAGGTAGATAACTAAAAATGTACAAACAAACAATATTCTTCTTTTGGATTTCTAATTTTGAAAGTAAACGGTAGCTTTGACTTATTAGTATAGAACCTTGTTAAGATAATCACGGTGAGACACATTGTCTGATAAGAGATCTGGAAACTAGCTGCTGAACCAGCCCATCTGAACCCCAGACTGCTAATGTAAACAACAACATAGCCACCATCAGAGTTGAGCTGGCAAACTTAAAACCTTCATGTTTCTGTTGTAGGAACAACCACTGCTGTCCAGACAGAGTTCTCCTGCTGCAAGTGGGCAATTTTCTTCTCTTGGTAAAGCTCATATTGGTGAGATGTGGCTAGAGCTTACCCTGACCATTTTGCCCATTCTCCAGGTTATCAAAGGCTTTCTTCACAACTGGTGACACATTTTCAGGACTCAATATTGCCATTACATTATTATTAGCTGACACTGGCTGCATGATTATTAGCAGAAGAGTTAGGCTCCCTGACCTTGCCTACAAGTTTTCCAGCATTACAGGGCATTTTACATATTCTGAAAACGCTTCACCGTTTATTTTAAATTAATGGAAAATTGTCAAAGTATTCCATGAATATTTTATATTTCCTACTATCTGCAGAAATTTGTTATTATTGCATTTGGACAAAATTTTAATTCTACCACCCTCAACTCTTATAGTCCACATATTTTAGATTGCAATTTGGTTACTGAATATGACCACCCCAAGTAAGGGTCTTGTATCACTTAGATACTTCCTGTGTGAAGGTTAGAAGGGGCATAACTTATGTGGGGTGTATAATCCTACTTCAAATGCTGGCAATGGCAATGCCCCTTGTGGACATACCTCTGATTCTAAGAAGTAAATTAATTAGAAGGCAATAGAGTTATTGGTTTGGGGATGAGACTCAGTTATTTTGGGGTGGGTGGGTGAGGAAGAGACAGGAAAATATCTAGCAAATGAAAATGGAATGCTTTAGGCCTCTGGAGGCATGAATTAAGAAGAAAATAATAGTTTGTCTCCTGTACCTACCTCCAAATACTGTCTTAAGTGACTAGTCCTTGGGTTATGAAAAGAACTAGTTTGTGGTGAAGAGTAAAGACCATAATGAAATAATTTGAAAACCATGAGAGTTTTGTTGTTTCAGAAAGTAGATTTTGCTTAAAGTCAACATTTATTTTTCATTCACTAAATATTAAAATGCATCATGTGGCATGTTCTGTGCTTACTGTGCTGGTACCCAAGATAGACAAAGAAAAGGGGATAGACAGAAAACATCTGGAGGAGGTGGTTTCTGTGCTGAGACTGGGAAAGTCTAAGTAGGTAAAAGGAGGACATCTTAATTCCAAGGATGATCTGGAACAAAAGTTGTGAGTTTGTAGTTAATATGGTTGACAATCATTTGCCTGGATATATCAGTGAAACATAAAGATATGCCAAGGTAGCCAGATGCCATATCTATAAAGAAATGACTAATCAATATTCAATTTGTGGGCTTAGAGTTGGATAGGCATTAAGTGCCACCCTGAGGACATAAGCTTATCTTTGTCTGCAAATAAAAGCAAAATAATGAATTCACCAGAAAATATATTGTAGACTCTTGAGGGGAGGAAATGAAAGCACCAATTGGAATGCCTTGAGAACAGCACAAAGAAGACCATAGATAAAATTACTTCTTAAATTCTACCACATGCTGGATTTGCCATCTGAGACTACATCATGTGACCTTTATGATTCCAGGGATGACATAATAGAGACCATGATCCATGGGCCGTTTCTTGCATTAATCTCCTGTCCAAACCTATCCTAACTTAACCCTTTTAATACTTTTCTGGATGAAAACCAAGCCAATTAGTACTTTTCCCTATGTACATGTTTTAGTCTTTTCCCAAATTCTTCCATTTCCTCTTCTTCCTTACAAGAAATTATTCAAATTTACTCCCATATTTTTCCAATCAAATATCTCTTTTTTTAATGTTAACTTTGTCTCCCATTTTACTCTTAAATGTACTTAAAAAAATAAGGAAAATACAGGTACATATGTATATTTATCGTTCAAATAAGAAAATTGCAGATATTTGTTGACATTTGCCAAATTCAATTTTAATCTTTGTTATCCTGCATAATCTGGTAGTCCTCTGACAGGTAAGTTGTAATTACAATGACGTTTATAACCTTCAGTTGGCTAATGAGTTGGCCGTGAAAGAGATTTAGCTGATGTATCAGCTATCACTGGCACTGGAAACCATGGGTTCCTCTCTGTTTGAACTTTAGAAAAAGGACCTTCATTGTCTGATATGTGGTTATATCTATTTGGAAAAGTAGAAGGCTCCACCATCAGTAAAAGATAATTGCTCTGTATGGGAGATAATGTGCTGTACTGAGAAGTAGAAGTTGTAGTTGTAATGAAATTCACAACACGGCCATTTGCTTCAGTGCAGCTGCTTTGTGACTGCACGTGGAAAGTGGTCAACTGATTTAAAATAGCACGTTGATCTACTGCAACTAGTTCTGGTGGTCTAACTGACATTGATGATGCAGTAGAAAAATCACCTCTCATCGGGGTAGTCGTATCACCAATTATGTGGCTAGTAGAGGGCTTTCTTATTAGAGGCATGTTTAAATTTGCAGAAGGTAAAAATGCACTTTCTCCTCTAGTGTCAGCCACAAAACTAGAATTATTATTATCCACATTACCCCTTTCTTTAAAGTGCTTGTTGTTGAAATCTTGAGCCAATGAAGATACCAGAGAAACATTTTCAATCCCAACTCTTCTTTTTTTTCTCACTAAAACCTGGGGACAGCCTTGTTTAAAATTTGATTATGATAGAACTGCAGCTAAAAACAAAGGAGAAAGATTTTAGTAATACTTTCAACCAAAATACAAGGCTACATTAAGCCTAATCTATAAAACCTTAGATTTCACGATTACTATACAAAGATAATATCAACAAAATATGAACATTGTTGACTATTTTTTGAAATCCCTTATTAGGAAAATACACATTTAAATAGTATAGTCATCAAATTTAAAACTTATCATTTGCAGTAATAGTGAATGCCCCTTTCTAAAAGCAGCTTTAATACATTTATTTAGATTTCTGATAAGATTCATAGTTGCTAGCAAAGTTTCTCATAATCTTGAATACTTAACTCACTGTCCTCATTTTTTAGAAAAAATGAAGAATTTTAGCCTTAGTAGTTTTATACAATTTTTGAAATCTAGCTTTGCATTTATATTACCATAGATTGATGTACAAAATAAAATTTTATATATAAGTTATGAAGTGGTGACTAAAATTTCCGAATATCTTGTTTAAAACAGAGACTTCTTTTATTCCGCCAGAAAGTCAGCTAGAGAAGCAGATCTTTGAAAATTCTGCCGCACTTTACTAAACCCATAGAGGTTAAGCTGTCTAACTAAACTTTTCATACTTCCAGTTTCAAATATTCTGAAAGGGGCCTTTCTTTCCAAAACTTCCTTCTTAAAGACATCTTCATCGATCACTATGGAAGTTCCATTATCATCCCACCTGATGGATTGAATTTGGTCACTCCCAACCATTTTCCAGAGTTTTCTTGGAAATATCAGAGAACGAATATCATTATCTTCATCTGGTTCAGAGACACAATGTGTGTAACATGGTCTTTTTATCAATGATTCTTCACACAAAGTCTGAAAAGCATTTCCTTCAATCATAGACCTCAAGTCCAGTTCCCCAGAGAATGTTTGATCACACAATAGAGATCTACTGGTCTTTCCTGAACCAGTTGGTCCGTCTTTAGGAGACATATCTTGAATTTCTGAAGAAACATGTTCCATATCAAAAAAACTTTTTCTACAGCTCTTTTTCTAATCTGCATGATTTTGAGCACTGCAGCTTCAAATGCTGCATTGGCAGACCTGCACACATAAACTGCTATGCCATCACAGTGGTTCTCAACCTGAGTAGCTGTGACATCTCAAAATGACTGGTCTCCTAGCAACACAAGTGCAACATTCAGCCAGTGTTTACTTCTCATTCATCCAGTTAAAATGAAACATATAGGATGTTTATTTTTACAGTGTGATCTGTAAGTATTATTCCCACAAAATCTTTTTAAATAAATTAACTTTGGGGTTTATGAAATAAAACCAATCTTCTTCCTTTTATACACAAATTTATACGAGATTTGTGAACAGAGTACAAATAATGCACTTAATATATTAACTAATTTTAAAGTTTTGGAATTTAATTTGAAATTTGTGTAAAAACTGTACAAAAATGGTATAAATATTTCATTATCATTTGTAATTAAAATGAAACATACTCTGACTTGGATATGGAAGTTTTTACTTATCTGTGTTCTTTACATTAAGTAGCTCTCATTTATCTTTCATTCAAAATGAGAGATAAATGTTTTAAGTAAAAAAATGTACACCCAAGCTACAATGTAATTTTTTTTCAGTATATGTATATTCCATTCTGAATAAACATTAGCAACCTGATTTCATGGCATATTATAAGTATTTTAAACTATAGTCTAATGGGATTTAGTCCTGATTCATAAACATAATTTAACATATGAAAATTAGCAAATGTGATACCACCCCTTAAAAGTCAAATAATACAAAATTAATAATCTCAATAGATGTAGGAAAATTATTGACAGAACTTAACTTAAATTTTTTATGAAAAAATACTTAACAAATTCGCTCTAGGTAAAATGTTACTAAACATAATAATAACCATAAATGAAAAACCGATGGCTAACATCAAGCTCAATGTTAACATACAGGAATGTTTTCCTCTGGACCACTAATAAGAAAAAGAATTTCATTCTCACAAGTCATAAATTACACTGCTAGAAGTCCTAGACAGAACAACTAGTCAAAAAAATAACATAAAAGGCATCCAACTTTTAAAAAAGCAGTAAAACTTTTACAGGTGACATAATTTCACATAGATACAAAACTCCATAGACTCCTCAAGTGAAAGTTGGAAATAATAAACAAACTTATTAAACTTGCAGAATACAAAATCAATCTACAAAATTCATTTGCATTTTTATATACTAAACAATTTATCAGAAAGATGAATTAGGAAATGAATTGTGTGTACAATTATATCAAAAAGTATAAATAGGAATAAATTTAATAAGTAAAATAAAATATCTAAGCATAAATCTATTAATTACAGGTGCAAAAATACAAGTAAACAAAATAAATAGAAAGATATTGTGTACTCATGGATTGTATGTAATGTGAGGAAATATCCTAATCTATCTTTTACATTATCAATCTTCCCAGCACTACTTATTGAGGAGAATGTCTTTTCTTCATTTTATACTCTTGCTTCCTTTTTCATAGGTTAATTGATCATAGGTGTGAAGTATTATATCTGGTTGCTCTATTCTCTTCTATTCATTGGTGTCTGTTTTTGAGCAAGTATCATGTTGTTTTAAATACTAAAGCTTTGTAGTTCTCTATAAGTTAAGAAAATTTTCATAATGAGATTTAATACATTTTTTCAAGATTATATTGGCAACAATTGATCTTTGTTGTTACATAAAAATTTTGAAATTATTTGTTCTATTTAATTGATAAATCTCATGGTTATTTTGATATGAATCACACTAAAATTAGATTGCTTTGGGTAATATGGTTGTTTAACCCACATTGTTTCACATCCTTAACATAAGAAATTTTTTCACTTCTTTCTATCAGTTTTAATTTCCTTCATCAATGTTTTGTATTTTTTAACATATAGGTTTTCAACTTATTTGTTAACTTCATTTCTAGGTATTCTTTACATATATATATATATATAATTATATATATAATATTTGTAAACATGTTTCCTTCACAAATAAAGCAGGCAGAAGGAAGTGGCAAGACATATTCAAAGTCCTGAATGAAAAAAAGCTGTAATCTAAAATACTTTATCAAGCAAATCTATACCTTAGAATAGAAGGAAAATAAATAACGTCCACACAAGCAAATACTAAAACAACCTAGCAACAGAATAAGAAATAACAAAAGATCTACTCTAAATACAAAGGAAGCAGGATGATATTGAAAGTAGAAAGGTATAATTAGAAAGGCAATACTTACAATGACTTACAACAGAATAAACATGTTGTTGAAAACAGGATATCAAAATTTTTAAGGGTCAGAGATTAAAACAGGACAATATAGAGTATTTTTTTCTTGTTTCTGTTCTCTGTAGGATGGGTTAGAGTTTGTATTACTCTCAGTTAAAATAAACAGATATAGTAATGGGTCCATAAATATAGAAAAAAAGGAAACCATAAATCAAAGTTTTACAATGAAGATAATAAAAGAAAATTATCAAGCCACAAAAAGAAAAAGAAATGAACAAAAAGGAAATACCAAATCAACTGGAAAATGAAGTACAAAATGGAAATAAACACTCACCTATTAATAATTATCATAAATGTTAATGGGATAAGTGCTTCAATCAAAAGATATATATTGTCAGATGGGATAATATAACAAGACCCTACATTATGAAGCATACAAGAGACCCATTTAGGGAGAGGAACACACATCAATTGAAAGTCAGATGATGGAAAAATGTATTCTATGCAAAAGGACATGAGAAGAAAGCAGAACTAGCAGTACTGATTTCACACAAAATAGACTTTAAAACAAAGGCCATAGAGAAAGATTAACAAGTACATGATATAATGATTAAACAAGAAATACAAAATGAGGTTAATATACTCTTTAAGATATATGCACTCAATATTGGAGCACTTAAATACATAAAGCAAATACTAATAGATAAAAAGGGAGAAATTGATGGAAACACAATCATAGTAGGAGGCTACAATACCCAATTACCATCACTGGATTTGTCTTTCAGGCAGAAAATTAATAAGGGAACAAAGAAACTAAAATATACCTAAAAATAATAGGACTCAGTTAATATTTCAAAAAGAGTACATCTAACCAAAACAGAATATGCATTCTTTTCCAGTGCACATGGAACATTTTCTAGGAAAGATTATGTAATCCGGCACAGAAGAAGCCTCAAAAAATTTAAGAGGATAAAAATTATTTCAAGCATCTTTCCTGAATATAATACCATGAAACTACAAATCAATCACAGAAAAACCAGGGAGAAAAAAATGACACCATGTAGATTAAACAACATGAAACTAAAACAAGTAGGGGGGTGATGAAGTTAAAGAAGAAAGTAAAAAGTACCTTCAGAAAAATGGCAAAAACACTACACAAAGACTATGGAATACAATTAAAGCAGGCTTAAGAGGGAAGTTCATAGTGACAAGGCTCTCCTCAAAGTAGAAGAGCAATTTGAAATAAATAATCTAACGTTGTATGTAAAATAATCATGAAAAGAAGAGCAAACAAACCCAAAAGTCAGCAGAAAGAGGGAAATAATAATGATCAAGGATGAAAGAATTCATATAGAGATTAAAAAATAGGAAAAATATTCAAAATCTTTCTTGAAATAGCAAACAAAATTGACAAAATTCTGGACAGGAACACCAAGAAGAAGAGAGAGAACACAAGAATTATATGAAATGAAACTGGAGAATCTACAAAGAGTAGAACAAATTTGCAAAATTTTATAAGGGAATACCATGAACAACTGTATGGAAACAAACTGGATAACCTAGAAGCAATGGAGAAGTTTCTGAAAACGTTCAGCCCACCAATATTGCATCAAGAAGAAATTGACCATTTTAACAGACAGATCACCAGAAATGGAATAGAATTATCAATAAAATAAAAAAAACTCTGCAAACAAAATTTCAGAACCAAATGGCTTCACTGGGGAATCTGACCGAACATATAAAGAAAAATCCATACCAGTCCTCCTCAAACTCTTTCAAAAGATTGATATGGAGAGAGTACTCTCAAACTCACACCATAAGGCCAACATCAACCTGATACCAAAACCAGACAAAGACACTACCCTAAAAGAAAATTATAGGCCAATATCATTGATAAACTAGATGTAAAAGTCCTTAAGAAATTATTAACAAACAGAATCCAACAGCATGTTAAAAAAGATCATACATCATGATCAACTTAGGTTCATCCCAGGAAAACAAGGATGGTTTAACATAGGCAAATCAATCAATTGTGATACACTATTTCAACAAAAGAGAGGACAAAAACCACATGATCATCTAAGTAGATGCAGAAAAAGCATTTGATAAAATTTAACACCAATTTGCAATAAAAATTTTTATCCCAGTGGGAATAGAGGGACCATTATCAACATAATGAAAGCTATTTATGACAAACATATAGCCAGCAAAATACTCATGGGTGAAAAACAGAAACCCTTCCCACAAAAATCTGAGACAAGACAAGGTTGCCCATTCTCACAATTTCTATTCAATATAGTCTTGGAATTCCTAGCCACAATGATCAGGCAAGAAAGGGAAATAAAATGATTCAGACTGGAAAAGAAGAGGTAAAATTGTCGCGGTATGCAGGCATGACAGTTTACATAGGAAACTGTAAAAGCCTCCCAAAATAATACTTAGGCTAATAAAGGAACTGGGCAAGGTACCCAGAATAATGTACAAAAATCAATTGAATTTCTTTACACTACTAGTGAATCAACAGGAAAACAAAGTATAGAAACAACCACTTTTATAACTGCACCCAAAAGTATAAAATGCTTAGGAAAAAAATCTGACCAAGGAGGTTAATGACTTATACATGGAGAAATACAAAACATTGATTGAGTAAATTAAAAAAATATTTGAAGAATTAAAAAGATACACAATGTTCTTGTAATGTAAGAAACAATATTGTTAAAATTGCCATACTGCCGAAAGCAATTTACAGAATTTATGTGAGTTCCTATCAAATTATGCAAAACATTTCTTTTTAGGACTGGAACAATGATCCTAAGATTTATATAGAATCAAAAAAGATTCATAATGTACAAAGCAGTATTGAAGAAAAAGGAAGAGGCTGGAGGTATAACCAGCCAGGTCTCTATACACTATTGCAGAACTACAATAATCAATATGACATGATATTGGAACAGAAACAGGCATATTGACCAATGGAACAGAATAGAGAGCCTAGGAATAAATCTACAGGCCTATGTTCAAATAATCTTTGAAAAGTAGCCAAGCATATGACACAGAATACAAAATCTCTTCACCAACTGGTGTTGCAAAAACTGGATAGCAGCATACAGAGCAATGAAATTAGAACACTCCTTCACTCCATACAAAAGAATAAACTCAAAATAGTTTGAAGACTTAAATGTAAGGCAAGACATAGTAAATCTCCTAGAAGAAAACATAGGCAAAACACTCTGAGTTAAATCTCAGCAATGATCTTCTAGAACAGCCAACCCAGGTAATGGATATAAGAACAAATTTAATAAATGGGACGTAATTAAAATTATCACCATTTGCTCAGCAAAGGGATCCATAAACAAAGCAAAATGACAAGCTACATGATGAAGGAAAATATTTAGAACTGATGCAAATGGCAAAGGCTTAATTTCCAAAATATAAAGAGCTCATACAACCGAATGATAATAAATAAAAAAGAAAAACAATCTGAAAATGGGCAGAAACATTAAATAAGCAATTCTCCAATAAAGACATACAAATGCCAAATAGATATATGAAAAAAAAATGCTCATTATCATTAATTATCACAGAAATGCAAATCAAATCTGTAATGAAGTATCACTTCACAATACTCAGAAAGGCCATCATTCAAAAGTCCACAAACAATAAATGCTGTGGAAGCTGTAGAGAACGGGATCCCTCCTAAACTGTTGGTAAGAATGTAGTTTGGTACAGTCATTGTGGAAACCTAGATGGGGATTCCACAAAAGACTGAAAATTTACTTAACATAAATTCCAGCAATCCCACTTCTGGGTATATATCAAAGATAACCCTAATTCAAAAAGACACCTGCACCCCAATGTTCATAGCAGTGCTATATAAAACAACCACGACATGGAAGCAACCTAATTGTCCATCAACAGATAACAGGATACAGGACTTATGGCATATTTACACAATTGAATAATTCTCTGCCATAAAAAAATGGTAAAACAATGACATTTGCAGCAAAATGGGTGTCCCCAAAAAGTGTCATTCTAATTGAAGTAAGCCAGAAAGAGAAAGAAAAATAACACATGACTTGACATATATGCAATCTCAAAAAAAAAAGTTGGATGAAGGCACTATGATTTCATCTACAAAAATGAAACACACTCGCAGATCTACTAAATATTCTTATGGTTCCTGCAGAAAGGGGATGGGAGAGGATATTTTTGGGAGCTGTAGGTTTATACATGTTATCCACTATATATAAAAATAGATATTTTCATAAGTACTTTTGTATGACACAGGGCAGTATGTTAAATATCGTGAAGTAAATTTTAATAGGAACACAATTATATGCATGAAATGGGACACTGTGCTATACACCACAGATTGACACAATGTAAATGGCAGTACGTCAATGATAAATAAACGAATATATATAAGTAAATAAGTAAATTAAATAAATAAATATATAAATAAATAAATATTTAATATTAAAAGAAATACAAAGATACACACTACATAAATTTACACCTCAAGAATCTAGGAGAAAAAACAAAGAATAAGGAAGAAAATTGAATGAATCACAGTAAGGCAAATAACAAGGTAAACAATGGAAATGATGAAAAAAAACACAAGTTTGATTCTTTCAAACATAAAGTGGACAAACGTTTAGTTTGGCTAAGAAAATAGAGATTCAAATAAAATTAGAAATAAAAGAGAAGATATTACCAGTGATGTTACAGAGATACATAGGATCATAAGAAATTACCACTAGTCAAAAATTTGAATGACCTAGAACAAAAGACAAATTCCCAGAAACATATGTCTTCCAATACTGAAAGAAGAAGAAATTAGAAAGTTAAATAGCAAAAGTGTGTATGAGTAAATCAGTAATCCATATCTCCCAAGACAGAAAATATTTACAAGATGACTCTACTACTGAATTCTCTCATATATTTGAAGACAATTACTCACCAATTCTTCCACAAATCTTCCAAGAATTTAAAGGGGTGAAAGATTACAAACTGGTTTTATGATGCCAACTATCTATGCAAAACAAAGCTAGAAAGGACATTATATGCAATGTATAGAATAATATACATGATGAACATATGTGCCACAATTCTCAACAAAACACAAGCAAAATGAATTCAACAACACATTTAAAGTATCATACACTATGTGTTAAGGGATTTGTCCCTGGGTTTAAGGATATTTCAAAAATTTCAAATCAATAAAGGTGACATGCCACACTACTAGAATGAGAAATGAAAATCACACAATTGTCTCAATAGGTGCAGAAAGAGCATTTTATATAAAGAAACATCCTTTTATGATACTCCCTACAACTAAAATTAACTCTGTCAGTGGCACGATATCATATACACACAAAAAGTGTGTGGAGAGAAGCGAAGCAGTTCTCTGTTTATTAATTCTTAGAAAAAGGGTTTATATATCTCATGCACAATGACTCACATAACATCTAAGTTATAACAATGTTAATAATCTTTAGCTATTTATGTACCCATGCTCCTGCAGTAAGCACAGGATGTTAAATGATCAAGTATTGTTTCAAAGTTCATCACAAAACTTCATTAAATAGGCCATCACTTATCCTGCCAGCTATGACTGTCTTAGGTTTTTCTCCTCTGAGGATCTTTCCCATCATTTTCTATCCAGCCATCCATACTGTATACATTGAGTAGGTCATTTATATCCAGCCTGGATATGGCACATTCCTAAAAGTTTATCACTACAGCATATTGGCTTATTCTCTAGAGCCTTCAGACAGGAGCTTACAAACCCAAAATCCCTTGACAGAAAAGTGAATGAAGAAAATATGATGTATATATACAATGGAATCAATAACTTGCATTCTTATCAACAGTGTCAATGGTGTTCCTTTTCCTCCACCAACGTCTATTTCTTTACTTTTTTGATGAAAACCTTCTGACAAGTGTGAGGTCTTGTCTAATTTTTGGTTTATTACTTTCCTAATAATTTATAACTCTGAACATAATTTCATGCATCATTTAGACAACTCTATGTATTCTATGGAAAATTGATTCAGAACTATCTATTCAGTTCTTATGGACTTTTTCTAAATTGGACTGTTTGGTCTTATTTGTTGTTGTTGTGGGGTATGAGTTTGCCATATAATTTGGAAATTAACACTTGATTCGAAAATATCACTAGCAAATATATTCTCCCATTGTGTTGGTTGACTTCATTTTATTGATCATTTCCTCTGCAGTGTAAACCTGTTTAGAGTGATACAATCATATTTCTTTAGTTTTGCTTCTGCTTCCCTTGCCAGAGGAGACATATGTAGAATCCAATTAAGTCCAATGTCAGAGTGTACTTCTTATGTTTTATTCTAGGATTCTTTGTCTTCGGGTTTTATATGTTTTATATGCCCAGGAGTGGGATTGCTGGGTCATAAGATAGGTCTATTTTGTTTTTTAAAGGAACTTCCATACTGTTTCCAAAGTGGTTGCACCAATTTTCATTCCCACCAACAGTGTAGGAGAGTTCCTTTTTCACCACAACCACCCCAGCCTCATTACTTTTAGACATTTTGATGGCAGCCCTTCTCATTAGTGTGAGGTAAAACATTACTTTATTTATGTCTTGCCTTTGTATAATGATTAGTAATGTGAGCATGTTTTAATGTTCCTGTTTTTCATCTGTGTGTATTCTTTAGAGAATTGTCTTGTGGTCATTTTCTGGCTGAGTTGTTATTAAATTTTTGAAATGGAGTTATATGAACGATTTGTGTATTTTAGTAATTAGCCTCTTGTTGATAGCATTGTTTAAAAGTATTTTCTCCCATTTGGAAGTTTATATTTTCATTTTGTTTATTTTGCTGTGTAGACGCTGTTAAGTTTAATTAGGACCTTTTTATTTAATTTGATTTTATAGTTTTCAGCTTGGGAGAGTGACATAAGAAAATTTTGCTGCAATTTATGTCTTGTTTTGCCTATGTTAGCTTCTAGGAGATTTATTGTGTCATGTATTAGATTCAGATCTTTAAAACATTTTGAGTTTATTTTTGTACAATGTGAGGGAGCGTTCTAATTTCATTGATTTCCATGTAGCTGTCTAGCTTTCTTAACATCACTTGCTGAAGACTGTCTTTTAGGCATTGTATATTTTTGTTTCTTTGTCATAGGTTAATTGACCATAGGTGTGATGTTTTATTTCTGCCTCTGTGTTCTGTTCAAGTGATACAGATGTTTATTTGTTTTCCAGTATTGTGCTCTTTTGATTACTGTATTTTTTTAATAAGTGTGAGATCTGCGAGGGTTATCCCTCCAATTGTGTTCTTTTTCCTCAATGTTTCTTTTGCAGTTCTGGTTCTTTTGCAGTTCCATACAAATTTTAGGACTGTTTTTAGTTTTGTGGAAAATATCATGTAGTTCTATCTGATTAACTTTATATCTGTAGACATCTTTGTAGTATGTATATTGTAACAATATTAATTCCTCTAAAGTAAGACCATGAGATTTTTTCCATTTCTTTGCATCATCTTCAAATTTCTTTATCACTGTCTTCTTCAATTTATTATATTGGTTTATTTATACGTTATTCATTTTTTGATGTGATTTCATATGGATTTTTTTAAATTATGGAATACTTCATTTTTAGTGTAAATAAATGTGACAGTTTTGGTATATTAATCATGAATCATGCTACTTTGCTAAATGTGTTTTTAAGTTTTAGTTGTTTTTGTGTGGAGAAATTTTAGGGTCCTCTATATAGATTATCATGTCATCTGAAATAATAGTTTTACTTCTTTCAATCCAAACTGAATAACTTTTTTCTTGCCCGATTGCTGTTGCTAGGACTTCCCATACGATGTTTAATAGAAATGGTGAGAGTGGGCATCCTTGTCTTATTCCTTAATTGGGCTTTCAGTTTTTCACCTTTGCATATTATGTTGTCTGTGGGTCTGTAATAAATGACTTTAGTTATTTTGAGATATATTTCCTGTATCCTTCTTTGGTAAGAGGTTTCTATTGTTGTTGCTGTTGTTGTGGTTGTGGTTGTGGTTGTGGTTGTTTTAAAGTATAAATTTTGCATTTTGTGAAATGCTTTTTATGGTTTTATTGGGATGACCAATTTGATTTTCCTTTTTCTTTTGTTAATCTGTGGTAACAATCTGAATTGATTTGTGTATGATGAACCTCTTTTGTGACGCTGCAATGAATCCAATTTTATCATGGTGTATGATTCATTTTATATATTGCTGGATTTGGTTTGCTAATAATATTTGCAGAATTTTTGCATCTATATCAATCAAAGATATTGGCTTGAAGTTAACTTTGACCGTAGTTCGTTTGTTGGCTTTGCTATCAGGGTGATGAAAGCTTCATAGAATTAATTTGGGAGTTTCCCACATCTTCACTATTTTTGAATAGTTTGAAGAGTATAAGTTCTGCTTTGTATTTTTGTATAGTTCTCCACGCGAGCTGTTTAAATCTGCACTTGAATTTATCGATTTTTTTAAATGCAGATTCTATCTTTCTTCTGCTAATCAGTTTGTTCAAATTATATGTTTCTTCTTATCTCTGACTCTTTCTAGACATGTGTCCATTTATTCTAAGTTGTCCAGAATATTGGCATGAAAGTGTTGACAAAAAGATCACTTTTTTATATATCTCAGGTAACAATTGTTGTTTCTCTTCTTTTATTTCTTAATTTATTGCTTTGGAGCGTCTCTCTTTTCTTCATGATGCACCTGGCAAGAGGTTTTTTGATTTTGCTTATCTTTAAAACAAAACAAAACAAAACAAAACAAACTTTGGGTTAACTATTGTTTTCCATAATGTTATTCTCTATAATTTATATATATGCCTGTAATATTTAGAATCATGATTTTCCTTTTTTTACCTTTTTTTATTGATTTACAATCATTTTACAAAGTTGCCTCAAATTCCACTGTAGAGCAAAATTTTTCACATACAATAAACATATATATATTTGTTGTCACATCTTTTTCCTTGTGAGCTGCCATAAGATCTTTTGTATATTTTCCTGCGCTATACAGTACAATCTTGCTTATCTATTTGACAATTTTGGCATTCCAGTCTATTTCTTCCCAACCCCCGCACATTTGACAACCAAAACTTTGTACTCTATGTCTGCGAGTCTATATCTGTATTTATTTTATGATTGTTTTGTTTTGCTTCATTCTGTTATTAGATTTCATGTATGAGCGGTCTCATATGATATTTTTCTTTCTGTTTTTTTCTTACTTCACTTAGAATGACATTCTCCAGATGCATTCTTGTCGCTGAAAATGATGTTACGTTGTTGGTTTACATTGATGAGTAGTATTCCATTGTATAAATATACGGCCACTTTTTTATCCAGTCATCTGTCGATGGACATTTAGGCTGTTTCCATGTCTTGGCTATTGTAAATACTGCTGGCTATGAACATTGGGGCGCAGGTGTCATCCTGAAGTAGGGTTCCTTCTGGATTTATGACCAGGAGTGGAATTCCTGGGTCATATGATAAGTCTATTCCTAGGCTTTTGAGGGATCTCCATCCTGTTTTCCACAGTGGCTGTAGCAAAATGCATTCTAACCAGAAGTGTTGGAGGGTAACCTATTCTCCACAGCCTCTCCAGCATTTGTCATTTTTGGATTTTTGAATGACGGACATTCTAACTGGTGTGAGTTGATACCTCATTGTACTTTTGATTTGCATTTCTCTGATAATCAGTGATATTGAGCATTTTTTGATGTGCCTGTTGATCTTCTGCATTTCTTCCTTGGAGAATTATTTGTTTAGGTCTTCTGCCCATTTTTGGATTGGGTTGTTTGTTTTTTCTTATTCAGTTGGATGAGCTGCTAATATATTCTGGAGATCAAGCCTTTGTCAGTTTCATTTGCAAAATTTTTTTCCCATTCCTTATGTTGTCTTTTTGTTTTACTTCTGGTTTGCTTCCTGTGTGGAGGCTTGCAAGTTTCATTAGGTCACATTTGTTTCTTACTGCTTTCATTTCTTCTACGAGAAAAGTTTCGAGATGGATGTCAAATAATGTTTTGCCTTTATTTTCCTATAGGAGTTTTATTGTATACTGTCTTATGTTTAAGTCTTTGATCCATTCTGAGTTTATTTTTGTGTCTGGTGTAAGGGAGTATTCTAGGTTCATTGATTTACATGCTGCTGCCCACCTTTCACAACACCATTTGCTGAAGAGACTGTCTCTATTCCATTGTATATTCTTGCCTCCTTTGTCAAAGATGAATTGACCAAAACTGTGTGTTCATTTCTTTGCTCTCTATTCAGTTCCATTGGCCTATATGTCTGTTTTTGTACCAATACACTGCTGTTAGCTTGACTGTACCTCTTTAGTATTATCTAAATCTATAGAGTAAAGAAATGGCACTGATTTTTAACCTGAATCTTGTAACATGCTACCTTGCTGAATTCTTTGATCAGCTGTAGTAGTTTTTGTGTGGATCTTGCAGGATTTTCTATATATAGCAACATGTCATCTGCCTATAGTAAGACTATTATCACTTCCTTTCCAATTTGGATCCCTTTTCCTTCTCTCTCTTGTTTGATTGCTATGGCTAGGACTTCCAAGATTTTGTTGAGTATGAGTGCTGATAGTGTGCAACCTTGTCCCAGATTTTAGTGGGAAGATTTTGACATTCTCACCATTGAGTGCTATGCCGGCTGTACATTTTTATATATAGCTTTTATTACGTTGAGATATGTTCCCTCTATGCCCACTTTGGGCGTTTTTATCATACATGGGTGCTGAATTTTTTCAAATTCTTTTCCTGCATCTATTGAGATGATCATGTGGTTTTGGCACTTTCTCTTGTTGATGTGATGTATTACATTGATTGATTTGCATATGTTGAACCACCCATGTGTCCTTGAGATGAACCCCATTTGGTTATGATGTATAATCTTTTATATGTGTTATTGGATTCTATTTGCTACTATTTTGGTGAGGATTTTGGCATCAAAGCTCATCAGTGATATTGCCCTATAATTCTCTTTTTGGTAGTGTCTTTGCCTGCTTGTGGTATTATGGTGATTGTGGCTTCATAGAATGTGTTTGGGAGTATTCCTTCCTTTTCAATCTTCTGGAAGTGTTTGAGAATTACTGGTATGAGTTCTTCTTTGTATGTTTGGTAGAATTCCGCATTGAAGCCGTCTGGTCATGGACTCTTAATTGTAAGGAGGTTTTATATTGCTATTTTGATTTCATTTCTAGTGATCTGTTTGTTCAAGGGGTCAGTTTCCTCTTGATTCAGTCTTGGTGGACTGTATGTTTCTAGAAACTTGTCCATCTTCTTTAGGATGTCCAGTTTGTTTCCATGGAGTTTTTCATAAAATCCTCATATGATATTCTGTATTTCTATTTTATTTTTTGTAATTTCTTAATTCTCCTTTCTTATTTTGCTAATTTGTGCTCTCTCTCTTTTCTTCTTTTTGAGTTTGGCCAGAGGATTGTCAATTTTTCTTACTTTTTCAAAAAACCAGCTTTTGGGTTGGTTGATGTTTTTCCTATGGTCTTTCAAACCTCCATTTTATTTATTTCCTCCACAATCTTTATGATTTCCTTCCTGCTGCTGCCTTTTGGGGATTTTTGTTCTTCCTTTTCTAGTTCATTCAGCTGGTGGCTTAAATTGTTTATTTGTGATTGTTCTTCTTTTTTGAGGAAGGCCTGTATCACTCTAAACTCCCCTCTTAGCTCGGCTTTTGATGAGTCCCATAAATATTTTGTGGTTTTGCTTTCATTTTCTTTTGTCTCAAGGTATTTTTTCTATTTCGGCTTTGAATTCTTCATTGGCCTTTTGGTTTTTAATAACATATTGTTTTATCTCCATGTTTTCCTTTTGTTCTCCTTTGTTTCTCTGTTGTTGAGTTCTAGGTCCATGGCATTGTGGTCAGTAAAGTTGCTAGATGAAATTTCTATCTTCTTAAAATTGCTGAGGTTTCTTTTGTGCCCATGTACATGATCAATCCTGGAAAATTCTCCTGGTGCCCTTGTAAAGAATGTGTATCCTATTTTGGGGGGGTACAATGTTCTGAAAATATCCACCAAGTCTAATATTCCTATTGTATTATTTAATTTCTCTTTTGCCTTATATATTTTCTGTCTCGGTGATCTGCCCAGTGATGTTAATGCAGTGGTGAAATCTCCAACTGTGATTCTATTCCCATCACTATGACCCTTTATCTCTGTTAAGAATTATTTTATGTATTTAGGTGCTCCTCTATTTGGTGCATATGTGTTAATGGGTGTACTATCCTCATCTTGTATCACTCCTTTAATCATTATAAAATGTCCTTTTTTATATTTCTTTATGACATTTGTTTTAAAGCCTATTTTGTCTCAAATCAGTACTGCAACACCTGGTTTTCTGGCTTTTCCTTTTGTATGTAATACCATTTTCCATCCTTTCACTCTCAATCTATATGTGTCCTTCTCCCTCAAGTGGGTCTCTTGTATGCAGCATATTTAAGTTTCTTGTTTTATTATATCCCCTGCCACTCTATGTCTTACGACTGGAGCATTTAGTCCATTCACATTTACAGTAATTGATGATAGGTTTGTGTTTATTGCCACTTTAACCTTATCTTCGCAGTAGACAAGATTTTCATCTTTGTTCCTTTCATCTTCCTTTTATTGTTTGGTAATTTTCCTTTGTATTATCATGAAATTTATTTTGTTTTATTGATTCCCTGATTAGTTTTCGTCTTGTTGTTACCCTTTTTTATAAATCTATTAGCCAATTACTATAACTGCTTTTATTAAACTGACAGTAACATGATCTCAAACCCATTTTATGAAGAACAAAAAATTTTAAAAGGAAAGTCAAAGAAAACAATTCTGTATTTTCATGCCTCCTTCTCCCACTCTCAATGATTTGTATGTCTTATTTTATAATTTCATGTGTATTTTATTTGTAATTCATGTGTTAAAACCTTTCCAGCAGCAAGTTTCTCATTTCTGTAGCATCCTGCTGCTTTTCTATTTAGACTAGAACTTTCAATATTTTTTTAAGTATGTCTTTAGTGTTGCTAAACCCTTGTAGGTTTTTCTTGTCTATGAAATTATTTACGTCTCCCTGTATTATAAAGGATAGCCTTGCAGGATAAAGTACTCTAGAATATATCTTTTTTATCATTCAGTACTTTTAGTATATCTTAACACTCCCTTCTAGCCTGTAGTGTCTGTTAAGAGAAATGATCTGAGATCCATATGGGGGTTCACTTGTAACTCACTCTTTGCTTTTCTCTTGCTGTCTTTAGGATCACATCTTTATCCTTGACTTTGGCCATCTTAATTATATGTCGTGGTGTGGGTGTACTTGGGGTCTTTCTGTTTGGGACCCTCTGAGCTTCCTGTCCTTGGATATCTCATTCCATCTTTAAGTTTAGGAAGTTCTCAGTCATGACATCTTCAAACACCTTTGCAACCCCCTTTGATATTTCTTCCCCTTCTGGGACATCTATCATGCAAAATTTGGCATGCTTTTTATTATCCCATAGTTCCCTTATGCTTTTTTTCATTTGTTCCTGGTTGTTTCTCTTGTACATATTCTCATTGGGTGCTTGCTATTGTCCTGTCTCCTAAGTCACTAATTCATTCCTCTGCGTTTTCTAGTCAGCTTTGGACTGCCTTTACATCATTCCTCATCTCAGTCAAGGGGTTTACCTATTCTACTTGGCTCTTCTTTATAGCTGTCATTTAATTTATGACATATTTTATATCTCTAAACACTATCTCTGTTCTTTCCTTCAGAATTTTGATCAGTCTTCTTTGAAATCTTGATCTAGTATGCTATCAATGTCTATTACACAGAGCATTCTTTCAGGGATTTCTGTTTTTCTTTTAATTTGGAATGGTTTCTCTGCTTCTTCATCTTGCTACTACCTCTCTGGCACTGTGTTTTATGGAGTATCAGTTATCTACTGTGGTCCTAGAAGAGTTTATCTAGCTAATGCCTATGTAGTAATACAACTTAGGAAAGAGAAAAAAGAGACAGAGTGATAAAGAATTTTAAAGAAGGGAGAAATAAAAGTTTGAAAATATCATATAATGAATAATAGGAAAGCAAGTTGAAGCAGAATTTTGAAAAATAATAATCATAAAAATATTTTTTAAAAATTTCAAAGGGATGAATATGGGGGTACATATAATTTTCTAAGAAGTAAAATTTAAGAGGGTAATAGAAAATGGAACAGATAAAAACAGATTTAAACAAGGATGGGTTGTTGGTGTCCTCCTGGAGACTGTGTGCTTTTAATGGGAAATCTTTCTAACTTCATCCTTATTTGTAAGCTCAGCTTGAAGTTTCCAGAGAAGACCTCATCTGTGATGCTCCCTGTGCCTGTCGGCAAGCAGATTTCACCTACTCCCAACACTGGGTCAGGTGCAGTTCTCCTTTACTGTGGGCTGACTTGTCACTGCTCTGCCCAATGCTGCAGTCAGATGTTGCAGACTGCCCAGGCATGAGTGAGCATCACGCCCTCTCCCAGCAGCATCGTCAGGGGCTGTGTTCCCACCTAAAATGTTGGGGGCCACCCTCCCCTTCAGGGTGCCGGTCACTACAATGCTCTGTGTCACTGTGAACTACGACTTGGGTTTGCACCCCATAGGTGGGCTCTGAGAAGACTGAGGAACAGTGCTGTCCCTGGTCTGGGACAAAACACAGCTCCTTGTTTGTCTTGGTGGGGCAATTTCTCTGAAGAACCAGGACAGAAGTATCCTATCTGCCTTGGGGTGTAGACAAGTCTCTTTCTGGTCCTTGAGGCTGCTAAGTCCTTAGGTGTGGATGCAGGGTTTGCCCCCACTGCCACCTGGGTGCAAAGTGATAGAGGGTATGGTGACTGTGCATGAGATCCACCTCGCTTCAACTAGAAAATTTGGTGGATTCTCAGAGATTGGGGTATGCACCCTTCCCCCCACCAAGGGCACATCTGCCCTGATGTTTTACGTAGGGCCCAGTTTGTTCTTCCCTGTGAATGCACAGCCATGGCACACAGCCCCCTACATTACCCCTGGGTTGCCTCAGTTTAGCCATACCCATCTTCCACCCAGCTCGGGCAGCATGGACTTGCCCCCAGCTGCTGGACTGCATCTTGGGCTGGGTGTCACAGGGACCCTCTGTGCCTGTTTAAACTTGTTCTGTCAGTCAACTGATACTCTGTACATATCAAAGCCTTGTAGGCACCCCCTTTTTCCAACTGGCCTCTTAGTTGGAGAGGGGAGACAAAGTGAATGAGTGCCAGTCCTTCTTTGCTGCTCCTTCCCCATGGGACCTGTCCCACTCTGTTTTGCCTTTTCTTCCATCTTTATTCCTTTTCTCCTACCAGATTTTTGGCATCTTTATCTTTTGAAGAGGGCAATGTACTTTCAGAGTTCTGCAGGTTCTCTGGTTAGGTGAGTGACTCTGTGGATGTGAGTCTTGGTGCATTTGTGGGAAAGGGAGAGCTAGGAGCATCATTCTACTCCACCATCTTGGCCTCCCCCCAAAAAAGACTCACTATATGGAAGTAGATATACACAGACTGGAAATTGATGTAGAAGATATTTCATGGAAATGACAAGAAAGTGCACATTGCAATGATCAAATCATACAAAATATGTTTTAAAACAAGGGCCACAATGAAAGTTTAATATGAGCTTATATAAAGAAAAAGAGATCAATATAAAAATAGGGTATTACACTCAATAACTTATATATGGACATAACACCATAGATCCTAAATGTATAAAGAAATATTAGGAGACATGAGGGAATTAATTCATTATAAAACAATGATAGTACATGAGTTTGTCTCCTCACTATTTTGATGGACAGAATATCCAGAAAAAATATCTGTTAGGAAACAGAGGTCTTAATAGCATATTAGATCATTTCAACATAACTGAGCTATTGGACACTGCATCAGAAAAGCAGAACACATAAATTTTTCAAGTGTGCATAGGATGTTATCTAAGGAATAAACCACATATTATGTCATGAAAAGAGCCTCAGGAACTTTAAGCAAATAAAGATGACAGCAAGCATTATTCCATACACAAAGTTATGAAACTATGCATCAACTCTAGAAAGTAGAACAGGAAAGCACAAACATGAGATTAAACCACATCCTTTAAAAAAATAAAAAATGGTCAATGATGAAATCAAAGAGGTAATAAAATCATACCTGGGGACAAACTACAATGAAAACACACCTTCATAAAAACTATGGGATGCAGCAAAGACAAGTCTATGAGGGTAGTTTAGAACAAATCAGGCCTTCTAGAAGAAATAAGAAAAAACTCACACAAAGTACCATGCTTACCACCCATAATAACTACTAATAATAACAAACAAACCCAAAGGCAGTAGAATGAGAAATCTTTAAACATTAGGTTGAAAATAAATAAAATAAAAATTAAAAAATAAATTAAAAGTCATAAAATCAGGAGCATTTTTGTCTTAAAAATAATAACAAATTGATAAGCATTAAGCCAAGCTTTTCAAGTTATACAGATAGTGGACCGAAACAGAATAAGAATCAAAAGAGTACAAATAACTTCTGATCTTACACAAATACAAAAAAAGTTTATGAAAGCCATATGAGCAGTTACATTACAACCAACTGGGTGACCTAAAAGAAATGGACAAATATCTAGAAACACATATCTGGCCAACACTGAATAAAGAGAAAACTGAAAACTTGAAAACAGCAATCAGTATAAGTTAAATAAAATCTATAATTTTAAAAAGACCCCTTGATCAAAATGTCTGGATGCCTTCATTAATACATATATTCCCACAACTGTTTCAAAAAGTGAAGGAGGAAGGGAAATTCCCAAAGTTATTCTACGAGACCACCATTAGCTTGATAACAAATCGAGTCAAAGACATTACAAAAATAAAAAATAAAAATGAAAAGCCAATATCCTTGATGAATATACATTCAAAACTCCTCAATAAAACAACAACAAATTAATCCAGCAATACATAGAAAGGATTATACATGATGTTCTGCTGGATAACTTCCAAAGTCACAAGGATGGTTCAACATACAGAAATCAATCAGCATGATACATATTCAAAAAAGGAAGGACAAAATTCAGAGGACCATGTCAATACACACAGTAAAAGCATTTGACAAAATTCATCATCCATTCATGATCAGAACTCTCATGAAGGTGAGTACAATGGGAACATCCTTCAACATAGTAAAGGCCATTTATAACAAAATATAATACTCAGTGGGAAATGCTGAAAGCCTTCTGGATAAATTCGGGAACATGACAAGGATTTCTACTCTCAGCACTTCTGTTTTATAGTAATAGAAGAAAGGAAAAGGAAAAGAAGTAAAAGAAAGGCAAAATGGAAAGAAAGAGGCAAAATTGTCACCAGTACTTATGACATAACTATCTACATAGAGAGTCCTAAGGGCTCCACACAGACTATTATGAACAATAAATAATTTCAGCAACGGAGCAGGGTACAAGATAAAGGTAAACAAGTCTCTTGCATTTCTACACATTAATCATGAGATACCATAAAATGGATGTTGAAAGCAATATTATTTTAAATCCCATTCCCCAAATATCTTGGAATACATGTAACCACATATGTGAACGGTCTAAACACTGAAAATTATAAAACATTGACAAAGAATTTAAAAATGATTCACAGAAATGGAAAGATGTCTTGTGTTCTTGGAATGAAAGAGTTAATATGGTTAACATGGCCGTAATACACAAAGACACCTACAGATTTATTGCAATTCCTGTTACAGTGCTGTAGTATTTTCCACACAACTAGAAAAGAATAATTCTAAGTTTTACATGAAACCATTAAAAATTGCCAAAGTGATCTTGATATAAAACAAAAAATCTGGAGGTATAAACCTCCCAGATACCTTACTATATTACAAACCTACAGTAATAAAAACAGCATGGCATTGGCACACAGGTATAATCAATACAAATAGATAGAGAGCCTAGAAATAATTCCAAAATCGTATGATCAATGAATCTACGATAAAAGAGGCAAGAGTACACAGTGGAGAAAAGACAGCCTCTTCAATGGATGGTGTTGGGAAAGCTGGACATCTACATGTAAAACAGTGAAATTAGAACGTTCCCTGACATCATATACAAAAATAAACTCCAAGTGTATTAAGGATATAAATGGAAGACCTGATCCTTTAAAACTGCTAGAAGGGAATATAGGTGATAAACTATTGGTTATATATCATAGGAATATTTTCTTATATCAGTATTCTAATGCAAAAGAAATAAAAGCAAAAGTAAGCAAGTGGGACCTAAACAAACTTGAAATGTTCTGCACAGCTAAAGAAACTATCAATGAAATGAAAACATTGCCTGTGAAACTGGAGAACATAACTGCATACAATTCAAGTGGCCAGGGGCTAATAGATGTAGGTTAATAGTAACATGGATTTAATTTACACAACTCAATTTGAAAAACAAAAATGCTATCAGAAAAAGAGCAGAGTACGTGAATTAATATATTTCCAAAGAAAACTTTCAGATGAGTAACAGGCAGGTGATACAAATGCTCAACATTACTAATTATTAGGGAATTTCAAATCAAAACCACAATGAGATATCACTTCACACTGGTCAAATGGAAATTATCAAAAGTCTACAAATACTAAGTATTGGAAAGGATGCAGAGGAAACAAAGCTCTTTTATACTCCTGGTAGGAATGTAAATTGGTACTTCTATGGAAAATAGTATTCACATTACTTTAAAAACTTAAAAGGGAACTACCATATGACCAAGTAATACTTCTCCTAGGAAAAATCCAGGGAAAATATCTAAATTGAGCAGAACCAATGTTCACTACAGCACTGTTTATAATATGCAAGAGAGGGAAGCAATCCAAGAGTACACAATAGACTATGGAATTAAGAAGATATGATGTTTCAATAAATATGCAATGGAATATTACTCAGCCATGTAAAAGTATAAAACATAGCTTTTTCAGTATCACGAATGGGTCTAGAAAATATTATGCTTAGTGAAATAACTTACACAAAGACAAAAGTATATAGTATAATTTATATGTGGAATCTAAAGAATAACAAATATCTGTGTATATCTATCAATAGCTATCAATTGATAAATGACAGATAAATTGATAGAAAGATAGATAGATACATAGAAAGATAGATAGATTGACAGAGAAATAGAGAGATAGAAATATAGAGAGTTTGACATATTGAGAGATTAGATATACAAGACTGAAGCAGACTCAAAGTTATGGGAAAAAATTTATGTTTACCAAAGGGGAAGGGAAAGACAATTTAATGGTAGGACATTGAGAGATACAAAGTAGTACACATAAAGGAGATAAGCAACAAGGATTATCGGTAGATATCAGGGAATTATACACAATAAATTATAATTGTATGTTAAAATTATTGTAATAACTTGTAATAATTTATAATGCAATATAATCTACAAAGTGGTTGGAATCACCATGCTGTACATCTGAAAATACACAATAAAGTACATCTACTGTACTTCATTTAAAATAAAATATCTCATGTATAATTTAGTCTTCTTTCCCCTGATAGAATCATCCTTTAATGTTGTTTTACTTTTACTCTTTAAATTTTCAGATTACTGTCTCAAATTAATTCTTTTACTACTATAAGGATGTTACCAGATTGAAATATCTATATTTATTGCCCCTGATTTCCTATTTTTCTCTCTTTAATCCATATAGTATTGTACCATTTTAAAACATATACAAATAAAAAGTTGCAGCTTTCTCGTGGTCTCTACTTAGCATTTTGGTCAATCTTTTGCATATTTTTGCCATTTTATTTTTCTTAGAAGAGCTCTTTTCTACATCTCTTGAAAGGTGTCTCGGTTTCGGTTTTCATCTCATTCAGGTTTTGTTTGTCTGGTAAACTCTTCATTTTCAATTTGTATCTAAGTGATAACTGTAGAAGGTAGAGTATTCTTGGGTTAGAAATTTCATATGTCAGTAGTTTGAAAATGTCATTTTATTTACCTTTGGCCTATGTTTACTGCTGAGAAATCTGCAGATAGCCTAATGGGGATTCCTATGTAGATTATCATAATTTTTTTTGCTGCTCATAAAATTTTACTCTGTCATTGACTTGCCAAATTGCATATGATGTATCTTGAAGGAGGTCTCTTTGTCTTAAAGTTATTGGTGTTTTGTTGTCTCATGGAGTAGTGTATCAGTTTCTTACACAGTTTAGGGAAGTTATAGACTATTACTTTTTTAAAAAAACCATCAGCTGACATCTATATTTCTTCTTCCTCCAGGATTTCAATATAATGTGAGTTCCTAAAGAAGTCTGATCGCTATTGTAGAATTTCCTCACTTTTTATTATCTTGTATCTCTGCCCTCTCCTATCATTTCTAGTTTTGTATTGGTGAGTTTACTAATCTCTCTTCCACAAAAACAATCTACTTCCAATACTTTCT
Organism: Camelus ferus; assembly: GCF_009834535.1. Lineage (NCBI taxonomy): Eukaryota > Metazoa > Chordata > Mammalia > Artiodactyla > Camelidae > Camelus > Camelus ferus. Next base: position 101,707,463 of record NC_045732.1, read on the forward strand.
ATTGCATAATTTGTCTCATTTATTAAGTTCTTCTGGTTCTCCAATAATGTTTGTTTATTTTATAGTTTCAGTATCTTTCATAATGTATTCCTTATCATCATTTAATTTATTCCTGAGTTCACTAAACTGCTTTCTGAGTTTTGTTTTATGTATTGAGTTTCTGTATGACACCTATTTTGAATTCTCTATTAGTCATATGGCAATATTCCATGAGTTTAAGTTTGTTTGCTTGAGGGTTGTCATTGTGTGCATGTGTGTGTGTGTGTGTGTGTGTGTCTGTGTGTCTATCTGTGTGTGTCCGTGCCCTATAATGTTACTGTGATTGGTCATGATCTTTTAAATTATTACTCTGATGACACTAAATAACAGATTGGGTGTTCAAGTCCTTGCTTTTGTTTTCTGGTAGTTAGCAATATTGCACAATTTTTGGTTTTACTTTTCTGAGCCACCTCTGATAATATTTCAAAATGGCACTTTCCAGTCGCTACTGTCTGGATAAAAGATGTGCTTTCATTGTCACTTCTTAGACTTCTCTGGTAGTTAATGCAACTGTTGTCACTGGGATGGGGAACACTTCTTTGATCTGATATCCCTTGAGACTCAGTGTACACATTGAGGAAATTTGTAGAAAGGTGGGTAGTTGGAATCAGGCAAGTGCCTTTGCCATGTCCAGTGTTGCAAGGTACCTTGTCTCCACAACTGTGAATGGGGAGTAGGGTGAGTGTCATGAATGTCTGAGTGTCTGAAGGATGGAATTTCTGTCTCCATGGTGACTCCCTCTTAGTTATCTGTGACCATGAGTACTGGTGCAGTTGGAGGCTGAAGCTAAGTGAACAACTGAGACTCTTTTTCTACTGGGTTCTCTGAACCTGTGGGCTCAGATAACCTAGTCATTGGGCCTTGGTTGCAGTCACCAACTCTGCTCTTCCCTCAATTCAGCCTCCTTTTGTGTTTTAGTCCACCACACTTCAGCTGTACACATGCATACTGGAGTTTTGTTTTGTGTTGTAGTTATTTTTGTTGAGATGTGAACGTTTTACTGACTGTAGATTAAAGGGGAGAGACAAGAATAGTTTAAACTTATGTCACTTTTTAAAAAGTATATACTTTTTCATTTAAAAGCTTAAATTCTACTAAGGACATTATAAGAACAGTAAAGAAAGTGAACAAATCACCTCCCTTGATATCATAGTACTGCAAAATATTTTGTTTTTCCTGGGTTCTTTTCTTCAATGTTTGTCCCATATACATGCACATTTTCCTATAATATATGCCTATAATGTCTTTAAAATCATTTAAATTATTAAAATATTTCTCTGTCATGTAAATATAGCTGTGTTGCTTCTCTAATTTATAACTAGTAGCTTGAATATTTCTGTTTTCTACATCCTTCTTCCCTGTCCCCACAGGAAACCACTATTTGGTATCCTACACATATATAAGTGAGTCGGTTTCTGCTTTTTTTTAATGATTATTTCTCTTATATCTTTAGTTTCCTCATGTAAGTGATAACGTACAGTGTTTTTTTCTGTATGACATATTTTCCTATGTGCAACATCCTCTGTCCAATCACGTTGTTCCAAATTGCAGATATCTATTTTTTGTTATAACTATTTATTATATTATATATATCTCACATAATCTTCAGCCAATCATCTGTTGATGGGCAGTTGTGTTGCGCTTCTATCCTTGGCTACTAAAAATGATGATGTTAAGGACATTGGGGGTAATATATCATTTAAAGTTGTTGTTCTCATTTGTTTCAAATTTAGAAATAAAACTGGAATTGCTCAACATATAATGCTTCTATTTCTAGTTTTCTGAGCACTGTCCACACTTTTATAATAGTGGATGCATCAATTTATATTTCCACCAACATTGTACCTGGGTTCCCTTTTCTCAAAATTCTTATTAAAGTTTGTCATTTGTAGACTTTTTGTTAATAGCCATTTTGGTTGCTCTGAGAATATATTTCATTCTGGATTTGATTTATGTTTTCCTAAAAAATATCAGCATTATGTATCTTTTTATGTGCATGAATATCAGCCACATGTCTGTTTTTGAAAAGTTTTCATGAAGATCCTTCAACTATTTTTAAGTTGGGGTCTTTGTTTTTTAAATACTGAGTCTAATATGCTATATATATATTATGGATATTAACACCTTGTTGGTCTCATTGTCTGAAATTTTTCCTTCTATTCTGTGTGTTGTCATAAGTCTTGTGGACAGTTTCCTTTACTCTGCAAACGGTTTTCCACTTCACATTTTTACAAGAAGTAGAATCCCTGTATCACATAGTACATCTATTTTTTCCTCAATAAACTATAAACTGTTATTCGTAGTTTTGTTAATTTTTCTATTTTTTTTTACATAGGAGAAACATCAAAAATAAATATTGCTATGATTTTCCTCAAAGTCAGTTCTGCTCATTTTCTTGGTCATAAATTGTGTATTTTCAGGGTTTACATTTAGGAAATTAATCCATTTGTTTATTAGTTTGTATACTATGGAAGGAAGTGCTCTTACAACTTCTTTTTACATGTAGTGTCCAGGTTTCTGAGAACTAATTGTTGAAGACACTGCCTTTTCTCCGTTGTATACTCTTTCCTACTTCATTGTAGACTAATTGATCATATGTGTGGGGGTTTATTTTAGGACTCTCTATTTTGTTCCATTGAACGATGTGTCTCTTTTAGTGCCATATTTTGATGTTTTGATTACTGTAGCTTTGTAGTATGTTCTAAAGTCATGGAGGATAATGCCCACAGCTTTGTTCATTTTTCAAAGGTTATTTCAGAAAATTTGGGTCTTAAAAGTTTTTGTATAAATTTTACTATTTGTCTCCTTGTTTTGTGAAGAAACATGGATTCTGTGAGACTAGAGATTTACTAAAAGAAAAAAACAGAAAAATATTAAAATGTGGAGGGTAAATCATACAATATTAAACAACCAATGGATTGCTGTATAAATCAAAGAAAAAATAAAAAAGAAAAATGACAACAAAAAAAAGTTCATAGGGTATAGCAAAAGCAGTATTAATAAGGATGTTTTTAGCAAAATAATCCCACTCATACAAAAAGAAATATCTCTCTCTTATAAGATAATCTTACAACCAAAAGATGTAACAAATTAATAAACAAAACAGTTAGTAGAATGAAAGGCACCTGAAAGTTAAGAACATAAATAAATAAAGATTAAAAATAGAAACATTAAACAATCTAAATAATGGTTTTTAAAAATAAATAAAATTCATAAACTGTAAACAGACCCATGAGCAAAAAAGTGAATACACATTGATAAACACAGAAATAAATGAGAAGTTACAGCTTATATCACAGAAATACAAATCATCATAAGAGGATACAAAAAATTATATGCCAATAAATTGGAAACCCTAGAAGAAATTGACAAATTCTTAGAAAGACATAATCTCCAGGATCAAATGAGAAATAGAAAATATGAACTGATTAACACTAATGAAAATGAATAAGTAATTAAACAAAATCTCACAAGAAACAAAATTCCAGTCCTAGACAGCTTCACAGGTGACTTATCCCAAATATTCAGAGAAGACTTAACACCTATACTTTTCAGAGTATTCCAAAAATTTGCAAATGAAAGAAGGCTTCCTATCCCACATTTCCATATCACACTACTACTAAAACTGGAACAAATACCTCAAAAAATTACAGGTTAAATATTACTGATAAGCATAGATGCAAAAATCATCATTTAAATGTTAGATGAAATAAGTCAGAGAGAGAAAGACAATTGTTACTAATTTTATTTATTTTTGGAATTTAAAACAAACAAACATAAAAATACAGAAAAGGAGTTATAGATATAGAAAGAAACAGGTTGTTAACAAGAAGGAGGGAAATAGGGTGAAGGAAAAGAAATAGTTGTGGAAATTTAAGAGAGAAAAATTTCCAGTTGCAAATTAAATGAGTCAGGGACAAGAAAATTACTATATGGGGAAGAGTCAATAACTATGAAATATCTTTAAATAGCAACATGTCATATCTAGATTTATTCTGTTGATCAGTTTGAAATTTATTACAGTTTGCAAACAGTAGGTTTTGTAAGAGAAACTAACATAGTGTTATAGATTAAAGTACACTTCAAAAACAAACAAACATAATTATAGAAAAAAACAGATTTGTAGTTAATAGAAGCAGGGGTTGGGAAAGGAGAATTAGATTAATGCACTCAAAAGTTACAAATCTCCAGCCATAAACATGTTACAGGGAGGCCACAAAGTAACATGATAAACACAAGGAATACTGCTTTATGTTATATATGAATGTTGTTAAGAGAGTAGACCATAAGATTTCTCATCACAACAAAAAAAATAATTGTATATCTTTAATAGTGTATCTAAATGAGATAATGAATTCTCCCTATAGTTGCTATGGTATCTATTTCATGATATATGTAAATAAAATCACTTCCTGTGCACCTAAACTTACACAATATTTTATGCCAATTATATCTCAATTAAAGTGGAAGGAAAAATGGAAATGCAATGATCATTTTTTCCATGCCATTTCTCATTGTTTTTGCAGCAAGTAACCTTGAGTCATGATGTATTTATCCGAGGTAAAGATACTAATAAGTGATTCTATTAAATAATTCATAAAGATACTAATAAAATTAGTGTTATCCCATGACTTAAAATTTCTTAATGATAACAGCCCACTGCTTCTGTAGGCATCAAAATTTTACACTGTGTATTTATCTGAGATTAGGGAATAGGTATAAAATTAACCCTGGCTGCTTTTGCTGTGAGTGATAAAGTTCACTGTATCTGACCGAGGGTCTCATCTCCCCGACAGCATCTACAAGGAAGGAACGTGCTCGGTTGCAAAAAACTCAGCATGGTAAAATCTCATAACTCTAACTCTTCTTAAATGTTTGGGAATGGCAATGCAATAATGACAAAGACTTGATTTTGGATAACAATGTGGTGTTTTCTCATGGTTGCATTAGGCGTTGTGAGGATAATCTCTGTGATAAATAACAAACATTCTTGCTCAAGTGCTGGGCAAAGAAGTGTAAATGTTCTGCATTATAAGGACTGAGCACTGCTTTCAAACAGATGACTATGCTCACTCTACTCCAGGTAGTCCAAGGAAAGAAATTTTATTGCAATTTCTAGGTGAACGGGAATTAGTCTGTGTTTCAGTCTCCATCAATAAGTCAAGGGGTGTTCAAAGCCAAAATAAGTTGTATCAACAATGACAATGAAAAGAAAAAATCTTAGACATATGCTTAATTTAAAAAGGAGACACACTCCTATGCTGGGCTCTGGGGACTTCAGAATGTATATGCCTCTGTCCAGTTCAAGGATTCAGTGGCTTAGCCCTAGCATCAACTCAGGATTCAGTGAACAGGTAACAATTAGTATACTGGGAGAAATATAATCTACCTCTTCCTGATCTGAAGAAAATCTGCTGGCTCATTGAAACTTTTAATTCACAGAGATCCTGCCAGATGCAGAAGAATAATTCACTGATGACTCAACTGAGATAAAACTTAGTTACTGCTTAACAATCCATCTTCACACATACACACAGTGGTAGACAGATTTGTAGTATTTAGTGGGAAGAATTCAGTGGGCAGAGCTCAGAGAATAGTTTTCAAAGCACCAGCAAACTTTTGTACTTTTGCCAATAGTCTAGCTTTTCACAGGTAGAAAACTACAGATGGACAAACAAACAATATTCTTCTTTAGGATTTCTAATTTTGAAATTAAACTGTAGCTTTTGACTTACCAGTATGGAACCTTGTTAAGATGATCACGGTAAGACACACTGTCTGATAAGAGAGCTGGAAACTAGCTGCTGAACCAGCCCATCTGAACCCCAGACTGCTAATGTAAACAACAACATAGCCACCATAAGATTTGAGCTGGCAAACTTGAAAGCTTCATGTTTCTGTTGTAGGAAAAACCACTGCTGCCCAGAAACAGTCCTCCTGCTGCAAGTGGGCTCTTTTCTTCTCTTGGTAAAAGTCATATTGGTGGGATGTGGCTAGAGCTTAACTTTGTCCATTTGCCCATTCTCCAGATTATCAAAGGCTTTCTTCACAACTGGTGACATATTTTCAGGACTCAATATTGCCATTCCAGTATTATTAGCTGACACTGGCTGCATGATTTTGAGCAGAAGACTTAGGCTCCCTGACCCTGCCTACAATTTTTCCAGCATTACAGGGCATTTCACATTCTGAAAATGCTTCATCTTTTATTTTAAATTAATGGAAAATAATCAGTCTTCCATGAATATTTTATATTTCCTACTATCTGCAGAAATTTGGTATTCTAGCATTTGGACAAATTTTTAATTCTACCAGCCTCAACTCTTTCTAGTCCACACATTTTAGATTGCAATTTGGTTACTGAAAATAACCAACCCAAATAAGGGTCTAGTATCTCTTAGATACTTCCTGTGTGAAGGTTAGAATGGGCACAATTTATGTGGGTTGTTTAAACCTACTTTAAATGTTTGTGATGGCACTATCCCTTCTGGACAAAGCTATGATTCTAAGAAGTAAATTAATTTAAAGACAATACTGTTATTATTATGGGGATGAGAATCATTTATTTTGGGTTGGGTGGGTGAGGAAGAGACAGGAATATATCCAGCAAATGAGAATGGAATGCTTTAGTCACCTGGAAGCATGAATTAAGAAGAAAATATTACTTTGTCTCCTGTACATACCTCCACTTTCTGTATTGTGTGACTAGTACTTGGGTTATGAAAAAAGCTAGTTTGTGATGAAGAGTAAAGACCATAACAAAATAATTTGAAAACCATGAGAGTTTTGTTGTTACAGAAAGTAGATTTTGCTTAAAGTCAACATGTATTTTTCATTCACTAAATACCAAAATGCATCCTGTGGCATTTGCTGTGCTTACTGTGCTGGTAACCAAGCTAGACAAGGAAATGGGAATAGACAGAAAACATCTGGAGGAGGTGGTTTCTGTGCTGAGACTGGGAAAGTCTAAGTAGGTAAAAGGAGAATATCCAAAGTCCAAGGATGAGCTGGAACAAAAGTTGTGAGTTTGTAGTTAACATGGTTGACAAGCATTTGCCTGGATATATCTCCAGATACAGTGAAACATAAAGATATGCCAAGGTAGTAAGATGCCAGATCTATAAAGAAATGACTAAACTATGTTGAATTTGTGGGCTTAAATTTGTAAAGGCATTAACTGTCACCCTGAGGATGTAAGCTTGTCTTTGGCTGCAACATAAAAGCAACATAAATTATTCACCAGAAAATATAGTGTAGACTCCTGAGGGGAGGATATGAAAGCACAAATTGGAATGCTTTGAAAACTGCACAAAGAAGACCATAGATAAAATTACTTCTTAAATTCTACCACATGCTGAATGTGCCATCTGAGACTACATCATGTGACCTTTATTATTCCAGGGATGACATAATAGAGACCATGATCCCTGGGCCGGTTCCAGCATTTATCTCCTGTTCCAACCATTCCTACCTTAACATTTTTAATGCTTTCCAGGATGAACCAGAAGCCACTTAGTACTTTTCCCTCTCTAAATATTTTAGTATTTTCCCAAATTCTTCAATTTTCTCTTCTTCCTTACAAGAAATTATTTAAATTTACTTCCATATTGTTCCATCAGTTGATCATATCAATCAAATATCTCTTTTTTTCTTTAAATGGTAACTGTCTCCCAATTTACTAAACTGTATTTTAAAAAAAACCGAGGAAACACAGTTACACATGTATGTTTATTGTTCAAATGAGAAAATTGCAGATATTTGTCGACATTTGCCAACATCAATTTTAATCTTTGTTATCCTGCATAAACTCTTAGTCCTCTGGTAGAACAGTTGTAATTAGGATTACGTTCATAAACTGCAGTTGGCTGATGATTTGGCTGTGAAAGAGAGTTAGCTGATAACAGCTATCACTGGCACTTGAAACTTTGGGTTGCTCTCTCCTTGAAGTTTAGAAAAAGGACCTTCATTGGCTGATATGTTGTGATATTTATTTGGAAAAGTAGAAGGCTCCACCATCAGTCCAAGGTAATTGCTCTGTATTGGAGATAAGTTGTTGTACTGAGAATTGGAAGTTGTAATTGTAATGATATTCACAACATGGCCATTTGCTTCAGTGTAGCTTCTTTGTGAGAGCACGTGGAAAGTGGTCAACTGATTTAAAATAGCACATTGATCCACTGCAGTTTCTTCTGGTGGTCTAACTGACATTGATGATGCAGGAGAAAAATCACCTCTCATCGGGGTATTTATATCACAAATTATGTGGCTAGTAGAAGGCTTTCTTATTAGAGGCATGTTTCAATTTCAGAAGGTAAAATTGCACTTTCTCCTCTAGTGTCAGCCACAAAACCAGAATTATGATTATCCAAATTACCCCCTGCTTTAAAGTGCTTCTTGTTGAAATTTTGAGCCAATGAAGATACCAGAGAAGCATTTTTAACACCAACTCTTCTTTTTATTCTCACTAAAAGCCGGGGACAGCCTCGTTTAAAGTTTGGATTATGATAGAACTGCAGCTACAAACAAAGGAGAAAAATTTTAGTAATAGTTTCAACCAATATACAACACTAAAATAAGCCTACTGTATAAAACCTCATACTTCACAATTACGATACAAAGATAATATCATCAAAATATGAAAACTCCTGACAAATTTTTGAAATTACTTATTTGGAAAATACACATTTAAATAGTATAGTCATCAAATTAAAAACGTTAGCATTTGCAGTAATGGTGAATGCCCCTTTTTAAAGCAGCTTTAATGCCTTTATTTTGATTTCTGATAAGATTCATAGCTACTACCAAAGTTTCTCATAATCTTGAATACTTAATTCAATGTACTCATTTTAGAAAAAATAAAGAATTTTAGCCTTAGTAGTTTTATACAATTTTCAAAATCTAGCTTTACATGAATATTACCATAGATTGATGTACAAAATAAAATTTTCTATATAAGTTACGAAGTGGTGACTAAAATTTCTGAATACCTTGCTTAAAACAAAGACTTCTTTTTCTTCTGCCAGAAATTCAGCTAGACAAGTAGATCTTTGAAAATTCTGCCACAATTTACTAAACCGATACAGGTTAAACTGTCTAAGTAAGCTTTTCATATTTCCACTTACAAATATTCTGAAAGGGGCCTTTCTTTCCAAAACTTCCTTCTGAAAGACAACTTCATCAATCACTATGGAAGTTCCATTATCATCCTACCAGATGGATTGAAATTGGTCACTCCCAACCATTTTCCAGAGTTTTCTTGGAAATGTCAGAGAACAAAAATCATTATCTTCATCTGGTTCAGAGACACAATGTGTGTAACATGGTCTTTTTCTCAAGGATTCTTCACACAAAGTCTAAGAAGCATTTTCTTCAATCATAGACCTCAAGTCCAGTTCCCCAGAGAATGTTTGATCACAGAATAGAGATCTACTGGACTTTCCTGAACCAGTTGGTCCATCTTTAGGAGACACATCTTGAATTTCTGAAGAAACATGTGCCATCTGAAATAAATTTTTCTACACTTCCTTTTCTAATCTGCATGATTTTGAGCACTGCAGCTTCAAATGCTGCTTTGGCAGGCCTGCACACATAAGCTGCTAGGCCATCACATTGGTTCTCAACCTGAGAAGATGTGACATCACAAAATGACTGGTCTCCTGGCAAACCAAGTGTAACTTTCAGCCAGTGATTACTTCTCACTCATCCAGTTAAAGTGAAACATATAGGATGTGTATTTTTACAGTGTGATCTGCAAATATTATACCCACAAAATCTTTTTAAATAAATAAAATGTTGGGTCTATGAAATAAAACCAATCTCCTTCCTTTTGTACACAAATTTATACCAGATTGGTGAACAGAAAATAAATAATGCACTAAATAAATAAAGTAATTTTAAAGTTTTGGAATTTAAATTGAAATTTGTGTAAAAACTGTACAAAAATGTTATAACTGTTTCATTATCATTTGTAATTAAAATTAAAAATATTTGATTTGGATATGGAGGTAGTTATTTATCTGTGTGCTTTATATTAAGTAGCTCTATATTCAAAAAATGAGCAGAATAAATATCAGTTTATTTGGTATGTTTATAAATAAATGATAAATATTTATAAAATAAAATTAGATTAAAATAATCAATCAAATTTAAGACATCCCAAAAGGGGGAATTTTTTTTCAATTGTAATCCAGCATTATAAGTAAAACGAATCTAATTTAATATTTTAATTTAAATTTAAAAAAGAGAAAATCTTATCGTATACTTGCTAATGTTTATTTTTGACATTCTTTCATTCAGAGGTTTTTTCAGTCCCTACAAAGAAAAAAATTTTCCAGTCATCTTTATAGTCCACACTTTGTGGCTCCTGTTAAGTGTTCCAAAATGATGTTGATAAATAAACTTATGCACAAGTTACTGGGTTCCATACACAGTGCCTCCATTAAGGGGCAAACAAAGAAACAAACAAACAAACAAATAACAGTATATGTGGGTTGGTGTGGAAAAGACCAGCTAAATACATTTTAGGGAGCAATTTGTTTCTCAGTCCTGAAACAGTTGGCATTCTTAGTATAATATGGCATTTTAAGGCAAGTATTTTGTGCTCTAATTGTAAATAATAGCTATGTTCTCTATCAGTAAACTGTAATAAATCCAGTTCTACCAAAAGTTATATTCTTTATTTAGAAATAACTTCCATTAAACATAAGCCAAATTCAAAATTAGACATAAAATTTTTAAATAAATAAATGTACACTCAAGCTACAATGTAATTTTTTCTTCAGTATATGTATATTCCATTCTAAATAAATATTAGCAACCTGAATTCATGACATATTATAAGTATTATAAACTATAGTTAAGTGGGATTTTGTCCTGATTCATTAATATTATTTAACACATACAAATCAATAAATGTGATACCATCCCTGAAAAAACAAAGGATACAAATATAATAATCTCAATAGATGTAGGAAAATTATTGACAGAACTTAACTACTTTTTTATGAAAAAATTCTTAACAAATTTGCTTTGGTAGAATGTAACTAAACATAATAAAAGCCATATATGAAAAAACCATGACTAACATCAAGCTCAATGTTAACATACAGGAACGTTTTCCTCTGGACCAGTAATAAGAAAAAGTAGCTCATTCTCACAAGTCCTAAATTACATTACTAGAAGTCCTAGACAGAACAACTAGTCAAGAAAATAACATAAATGGCATTCAACATTTAAAAAAACAGTAAAACTTTTACGGATGACATAATCTCACATAAATAGGAAACTCCATAGACTCCTCTAGTGACTGTTAGAAATAATGAACAAACTTATTAACTTAAAGAATACAAAATCAATATACAAAAATCGGTTGCACTTTTATATACTAACAACACATTATCAGAAAGAGAAATTAGGAAAACAACTGTGTGTACGATCATATCAAAAAGGATAAAATAGGAATAAATTTAATAAGTGAAATAAAAGAGGTAAACATAAATCTATTAGTAACAGGTGCAAGATATATAAATAAACATAATAAATAGAAAGATATTCTGTGCTCATGGATTGTAGCCAATGTGAGGAAATATCCTAATATATATTTTATACTATGAATCTTCCCATCACTGATTATTGAGGACAATGCCTTTTCATCATTTTATGATCTTGCTTCCTTTTTTATGGGTTAATTGATCATAAGTGTTAGTGATTATATCTGCTTACTCTATTCTCTTCTATTCATTGGTGTCAGTTTTTACCCAGTATCATGTATTTAAATTACTAAAGCTTTGTAGTACTGTTTAAGATCAGAGAAATTTGCACTATTAGATGTAATACATTTTTCAAAATTATATTCACAACTAATGATTTTTGTGGTTACATAAAAATTATGAAATTATTTGTTCTATTTAACTGAAAATTCTCATGGGTATTTTGATATGAATCACACTAAATTTAGATTGCTGTGAGTAGTATGGTTGTTTTAACCATATTGTTTCACAACATTAACATAAAAGATCTTTTCACTTCTTTGGATCAGTTTTAATTTCCTTCATCTATGTTATCTATTATTTAATGTATAGGTTTTCACCTTATTTGTTAACTTAATTTCTAGGTATTCTTTACATATATATATAATTTTATACATAAAATTTTTAACACATTTCCTACACAAATACAGCAGTCAGAAGGCAGTGGCAAGACATATTCAAAGTCCTGAATGAAAGGAAGCTGTAATTTAGGATAATTTATCAAGTAAGGCTATCCCTTGTAATAGAAGGAGAGATAAATAACTTCCACACAAACAAATACTAAAAGAACATAGCAACAGAAAGAAAATAATGAAAGATCTACTCTAAATACAAAAGAAGCAGGATGCTATGTAAAGGAGAAAAGCATAATTATACAGGCTATAGCTACAATGACATACAACAGAATAAACATGACGTTGTAAAGCAGGACATCAAAATATTTAAGGGTCAGAGAGGTAAACAGGACAATACAGAGTATTTTCTTCTTGTTTCTTTTCTCTGTAGAATGGGTTAGAGTTTGTATTACTATCAGATAAAATAAACAGATATATGAATGGGCCCATATACATACAATAATGGTAACTATAAGTCAAAAGCTTACAATGAACTCACAAAACCAAAAAGAAACCAAGATAATAAAAGAAAGTTTTCAAGCCACCTAAAGAAAAGGAAATGAACAAAATGAAATACCAAATCAACTGGAAACTGAAGTTCAAAATGGAAATAAACACCCGTCTATCAATAATTATCACAAATGTTAATAGAATAAGTGCTTAAATGAAAAGGCCTATATTGTCAGATGGGATAATATAACAAGAACCTACATTATGAAGCATACAATAGACCCACTTTAGGGAGAGGAATACACATCAATTGAACGTCAGAGGATGGAAAAATATATTCCATGCAAATGGACATAACAAGAAAGAAGGACTAGCAGTACTGATTTCACAAAAAATAGACTTTGAAACAAAGGCCATAAAAAAAGATACACAATGACATGCTATAATGATAAAGTGATGAACAAAAAATTAGGGTATTATACACTTTGAGATATATGTACTCAATATTGGAGCACGTAAATACATAAAGAAAAAACTAATAGATAAACAGGGAGAAACTGATGGGAAAACAGTCATATTAGGAGACTATAACAAGCCACAACCATCATTGGATTTGTCTTTCAGACAGAAAATTAATAACAGAACAAAGACACTAAAACATAAAATAAAATATTAGGACTTGGTTGATATTTTCAAAACAGTAAATATCCCCAAAACAGAATATACATTATTTTACAGTGCTCATGGTAAATATTCTAGGAAAGATTATGTATTCAGGCACAGAAGAAGCCTCAAAAATTTAAGAGGATAAAAATTATTTCAAGCAACTTTTCTGAATATAATACCATGAAACTAGTAATCAATCATAGAAAAACCAGGGAGAAAAAAATGACACCATATAGATTAAACAACATGATACTAAAACAAGTAGGGGGGTGATGAAGTTAATGAAGAAATTAAAAAGTACCTTGAGAAAAATGACAGAAACACTACACAAAGTCTATGGAATACATTTAAAGCAGGCTTAAGAGGGAAGTTCATAGTGACAAGGCTCTCCTCAAAGTAGAACAGCAATTTCAAATAAATAATCTAATGTTGTATGTAAAATAATCATGAAAAGAAGAACAAACAAACCCAAAAGTCAGCAGAAAGAGGGAAATAATAATGATCAAGGATGAAAGAATTCATATAGAGGCTAAAAAGTAGAAAAAAAATTAAAACTATTTTTTTGAAATAGGAAACAAATATGACAAAACTCTGGACAGGAACACCAACAAGAAAAGAGAGAGAACACAAGAAATATATGAATTGAAAATGGACAATCTACAAAGAGTACAGCAAATTTTCAAAATTTCATAAGGGACTACCATGAACAACTGTATGGAAACAAACTGGATAACCTAGAAGAAATGGAGAAGTTTCTGAAAACATTCAGCCCACCAATATTGCAGCAAGAAGAAATTGACCATTTTAACAGACAGATCACCAGAAATGGAATAGAACTATCAATAAAATAAAAAAAATCTCTGCAAACAAAATTTCAGAACCAAATGGCTTCACTGGGGAATCTGACCAAACATACAAAGAAAAATCCAAACAGTCCTCCTCAAACTCTTCCAAAATATTTATATGGAGAGAGTACTCCCAAACTCACACCATAAGGCCAAAATCAACCTGATATCAAAACCAGAGACACTACCCTAAAAGAAAATTATAGGCCAATACCATTGAGAATCATAGAAGAAAAGTCCTTAAGAAATTATTAACAAACAGAATCCAACAGCATGTTAAAAAAAAACCATACATCATGATCAACCTAGGTTCATCCCAGGAACACAAGAATGGTTTAACAAATGCAAATCAATTTATCAATTGTGATAAACCATATCAACAAAAGAGAGGACAAAAACCAGATGATCATCTCAGTAGATGCAGAAAAAGCATTTGACAAATTTTAACAGATATTTGCAATAAAAATTCTTATCCCAGTGGACATAGAGGGATCATTATCAACATAATGAAAGCTATTTATGACAAACATATAGCCAGCAAAATACTCAGTGGTGAAAAACTGAAACCCTTCCCACAAATATCTGAGACAAGACAAGGTTACCCATTCTCACAATTTCTATTCAATATAGTCTTGGAAGTCCTAGCCACAACGATCAGGCAAGAAAAAGAAATAAAAGTATTCAGACTGGATAAGTAGAGGTAAAATTGTCACGGTATGCAGACATGACACTATACATAGGAAACTGTAAAAGCCTCCCAAAATAATATTTAGGCTAATAAAGGAACTGGGCAAGGTAGCAAGAATAATGTACAAAAATCAATTCCATTTCTTTACACTACCAGTGAATCAACAGGAAAACAATGTATACAAAGAACCGCTTTTATAACTGCACCCAAAAGTATAAAATGCTTAGGAATAAATCTGACCAAGTAGGTGAATGACTTATACATGGGGAAATAGAAAACATTGATTGAGGAAATTAAAAAAGATTTTCAGAATTGAAAAGATATCCAATGGTCTTGTAAAGGAAGAGAAAATATTTTTAAAATTGCCATACTGCCTAAGGCAGTCCACAGAATTACTGCGAGTTCCTAGCAAATTATGCAAAACTTCTTTTTAGGACTGGAACAAATGATCCTAATATTTATATACAATCAGAAAAGGTTCATAATTTCCAAAGCAATATTGAAGAAAAAGAAAGAGGCTGGAGGAATAAACAGCCTGGTCTCCATACACTATTGCTGACAGAGAAGAAAATCAAAATGACATGATATTGGTAAAGAAACAGGCATATGGACCAATGGAACAGAATACAGAGCCTAGGAATAAATCTACAGGCCTATGCTCAAATAATCTTTGACAAAGTAGCCAAGAATATGACACAGAAAACACCATCTCTTCACCAACTGGTGTTGGGAAAACTAGATAGCAGCATGCAGAGCAATGAAATTAGAACAATCCTTCTCTCCATACACAAGAATAAACTCAAAATGGTTTGAAGACTTAAATGTAAGGCAAGAGACAGTAAATCTCCTAGAAAGAAACATAGGCAAAACACTGTGAGATAAATCTCAGCAATGATCTCTTACAACAGCCTACCCAGGTAATGGATATAAGAGAAAAATTAATAAATTGGACCTAGTTAAACTTACCAGCTTTTGTACAGCAAAAGGAGCCATAAACAAAGCAAAATGACAACCTACAGGATGAAAGAAAATATTTAGAAGTGATGCAACTGGCAAAGGCTTAGTTTCCAAAACATAAAGGGTTCATACAAAATTATGATAATAAAAAAAAAGTAAAACAATCTGAAAATGGGTAGAAACATTAAATAAGCAATTCTCCAACAAAGACATACAAATGCCAAACTGATATATGAAAAAAAAGTTCACTATCATTAATTATCAGAGAAATGCAAATCAAAACTGTCATGTTGTATCACCTCACAAATGTCAGAAAGGCCATCATTCAAAAGTTAACAAACAATAAATCCTGGGGAAGCTGTGGAGAAAGGGAACACTCCTAAACTGTTGGTAAGAATGTAGGTTGATGCTGTCATTGTGGAAAACAGGATGGGGATTCCTTAAAAGACTGAAAATAGACTTAATGTACAATCCAGCAGTCCCACTTCTGGGTATATATCAAAGAGAACCCTTATTCAAAAAGACACCTGCACCCCAATGTTCATAGAAGTGCTATATACAACACCCATGACATGGAAGCAACCTAATTGTCCATCAACAGATGACAAGATACAGGAGTTGTGGCATATTTACACAATGGAATAATACTCTGTCATAAAAAAAGTTAAAACAATGACATTTGCAGCAAAATGGGTGTCCCCAAAAAGTGTCATTCTAATTGAAGTAAGCCAGAAAGAGAAAAAAAATAACACATGATGTGACATATATGGAACCTTAAAACAAAAGTTGGATGAGGGCACTATGATTTCATCTACAAAACTGAAACACACTAGTAGATCTACTAAATATTCTTATTGTTCATTTGGAAAGGGGCTGGGAGAGGATATATTATGAAGCTGTGGGTTTATACATGTTATCCACTATATATAAAATTTGATATTTTCAAAAGTTCTTTTGTATGACACAGGGCAGTATGTTAAATATCGTGAAGTAACCTTTAATAGGAACACAAATGTATGCATTAACTTGGACACTGTGCTATACACCACAGTTTGACACATTGTAAATGGCAGTACTTCAATGATAAATAAACGGATAAATAAGTAAATATATAAAAAAGCAAATTAATAAGTAAATAAGTAAATAAAATAAATAAATAAATAAATAATAATATTTAATAATAAAATAATGCAAAGATTCACACTACTTAACTTTACAACTCAAGAATCTAGGAGAAAAAGAAAGATTAAGAAAACTGAATGAATCTGAGTGAGGCAAATAACAAAAGAAACAATTGAAATGATAAAAAAAAAGCATGTCTGTTTCTTTTAAACGTAGATTTGACAAACGTTTAGTTTGATGAAGGAAATAGAGATTCAAATAAAATTAGAAATAAAAGAGAATATATTTCCACTAATGTTACAGAGATACATAGGTTCATAAGAAATTACCACTAGTCAAAAGTCTGAATGACCTAGAACAAAAGACAAATTCCCAGAAACATATGTCTTCTAATACTGAATCAAGAAGAAATTAGAAACTTATAGATCAAAAGTGTGTATGAGTAAATCAGTAAACCAAACCTACCAAAACAGAAATTATTTACAGGATGACTTTACTAGTGAATTCTGTCATACATTTGAAGACAATTTTTCACCAATTCTTTCTCAAACCTTCCAAAAATTTGAACGGGCAAAAATTCCATACTTGTTTTATGATGCCAGCTTTATTTGCAAAATAAAGGTGGAAAGGACGTTATATGTAAAGTATAGGATAATATCCCTGATGAACGTATGTGCCAAAATTCTCAACAAAACACAAGCAAAATGAATTCAACAACACATTTAATGTATCATATACTATGAGTAAAGGGATTTATCCCTGGGTTTAAGGATACTTCAAAATATTCAAACCAATAAAGATAACATGCCACACTAATAGAATCAGAAATAAAAATCACATAATCATCTCAATAGGTGCAGAAAGAGCCTTGTATATAATACAACATCTTTTATGATTCTCCCAACAAATTAAATTAACCCTGTCAGTGGTAAGATACCATATACACACAAACACTGTGGAGAGAAGTGAAGCAGTTCTCTTTTTATTGATTCTTAGAAAAAGGGTTTATATATCTCATGCACAATGCCTCACATATCATCTAAGTTTTAACAATGTTAATAATCTGAATCTATTAACGTCCCCATGCTCCTGCAGTAAGCACAGGATGTTAAATGATCAAGGAATGTTTTAAAGTTCACCATGAAACTTCATTAAATATGCCATCTCTTATCCAGCCAGCTGTGCCTGACTTAGGATGTCCTCCTCTGAGGATCTTACCCATCATTGGCTATCCAGCCATCCATAATGGATACATTGAATAGGTAATTTCTTATCCAGCCTGAATATGTGACATTCCTAATAGCTTTTTTATCAGTTCAGCGTATTGGCTTATTCTCTAGAGCCTTCACACAGCGACCTTCAAACCCAAAATCTCTTGACAGAAAAGTGGATGAAGAAAATTTGATGTATATATAAAATGGAATCAATAATTTGCATTCCTATCAACAGTGTCCATGGTGTTCCTTTTTGTCCACCAACATCTATTTCTTTTATTTTTGATGAGAGCCTTCTGACAAGTGTGAGGTCTTGTCTCATTTTTGGTTTATTACTTTCCTAATAATTTATAAATCTGAACATATTTTCATGCATCATTTAGCCAACTGTATGTTTTCTACGGAAAATTGAGTCAGATCTATCTATTCAATTCCTATGTACTTTTTTTAAATTGGATATTTGTTGTGAGGTATGAGTTTGCCATGTATTTTGGATATTAACATTTGATTCGAAAATATCACTAGCAAATATATTCTCCCATTGTGTTGGTTGACTTCATTTTATTGATCATTTCCTCTGCAGTGTAAATCTGTTTAGAGTGATACAATCATATTTCTTTAGTTTTGCTTCTGCTTCCCTTGCCAGAGGAGACATATGTAGAATCCAATTAAGTCCAATGTCAGAGTGTACTTCTTATGTTTTATTCTAGGATTCTTTGTCTTCGGGTTTTATATGTTTTATATGCCCAGGAGTGGGATTGCTGGGTCATAAGATAGGTCTATTTTGTTTTTAAAGGAACTTCCATACTCTTTCCAAAGTGGTTGCACCAATTTTCATTCCCACCAACAGTGTAGGAGAATTCCTTTTCCTCCACAACCTCCCCAGCCTTCATTAATTGTAGACATTTTGATGGCAGCCCTTCTCATTAGTGTGAGGTAAAACATTATTTTATTTATATATTGCCTTTGTATAATGATTAGTAATGTGAGCAATTTTCTATCTTCCTGTTTGTCATCTGTGTGTCTCCTTTAGAGAATTGTCTTGTGGTCATTTTCTGGCTGAGTTGTTATTAAATTTTTGAAATGGAGTTGTATGAACGATTTGTGTATTTTAGTAATTAGCCTCTTGTTGACTGCATTGTTTCCAAGTATTTTCTCCCATTTGGATGTTTATATTTTCATTTTGTTTATTTTGCTTTGTAGACACTGTTAAGTTTAATTAGGACCTTTTTGTTTAATTTGATTTTATAGTTTTCAGCTTGGGAGAGTGACGTAAGAAAATTTTGCTACAATTTATGTCTTGTTTTGCCTATTTTAGCTTCTAGGAGATTTATTGTGTCATGTATTAGATTCAGATCTTTAAAATATTTTGATTTATTTTTGTACAATATGAGGGAGCGTTCTAATTTCATTGATTTCCATGTAGCTGTCTAGCTTTCTTAACATCACTTGCTGAAGACTGTCTTTTAGGTATTGTATATTTTTGTTTCCTTTATCATAGGTAAATTGACCATAGGTGTGATGTTTTATTTCTGCCTCTGTGTTCTGTTCCAGTGATATAGATGTTTGTTTGTTTTCCATTATTGTGCTCTTTTAATTACTGTATTTTTTAATATGTCTGAGATCTGGGATGGTTATGCCTCCAATTGTTTTCTTCTTCCTCAATGTTCCTTTGCAGTTCTGGTTCTTTTGCAGTTCCATACAAGTGTTAGGACTGTTTTTAGTTTTGTGGAAAATATCATGTAGTTCTATCTAATTAACTTTATATCTGTAGACATATTTTGTAGTATTTATATTGTAACAATTTTAATTCCTCTAAACTAAGACCATGAGATTTTTTCCATTTTTTTGCATCATCTTCAAATTTCTTTATCACTGTTTTCTTCATTATATTATATTTGTGTATTCATAGGTTTTTCATTTTTGATGTGATTTCATATGGATTTTTTTAAATTATGGAATATTTCATTGTTAGTGTAAATAAATATGACAGGTTTTGTATATTAATCATGAATCATGCTACTTTGCTAAATGTATTTTTAAGTTTTAGTTGTTTTTGTATGGAGAAATTTTAGGGTTCTCTATATAGATTATCATGTCATCTGAAATAATAACAGTTTTACTTCTTTCAATCCAACTTGAATAAATATTTTTCTTGTCCAATTGCTGTTGCTAGGACTTCCCATACTGTGTTTAATAGAAATGGTGAGAGTGGGCATCCTTGTCTTATTCCTTAATTGGGCTTTAAGTTTTTCACCTTGCAAATTATGTTGTCTGTGGGTCTGTAATAAATGACTTTAGTTATGTTGAGATATATTTCCTGTATCCTATTTTGGTAAGAGGTTTCTATTGTTGTTGCTGTTGTTGTTGTTGTGGTTGTGGTTGTTTTAAAAGTATAAATGTTGCATTTTGTGAAATGCTTTTTATGGATTTATTGGGATGACCAATTTGATTTTCCTTTTTCTTTTGTTAATCTGTTGTAACAAACTGATTGATTTGTGTATGTTGAACCTCCCTTGTGACCCTGCAATGAATCCAAATTTATCATGGTGTATGATTCATTTTATGTATTGCTGGATTTAGTTTGCTAATAATATTTGCAGAATTTTTGCATCTATATCAATCAAAGATATTGGCTTGAATTTCTCTTTGCCCGTACTTGGTTTTTGGCTTTACTATCAGGTTGGTGAAAGCTTCATAGAATTTATTTTGGAGTTTCCATCATCTTCACTATTTGGAACAGTTCAAAGAGTATAAGTTCTGCTTTGTATTTTTGTACAGTTCTCCACGCGAGATGTTTAATCTGCACTTGTATTTACAGATTTTTTTAAATGCAGATTCTATTTTTCTTCTACTTATCAGTTTGTTCTAATTATTTGTTTCACCTTATCTCAGTCTCTCTCTAGACATGTGTGTAGTTCTTCTAAGTTGTCCAGTTTATTGGCATGAAACTGTTGACAAAATGATCCCATTCTTATGTATCTGTGGTAACAATTGTTGTTTCCCTTCTTTTATTTCTTACTTTATTACTTTGGAGCATCTCTCTTTTCTTCATGATGCACCTGGCAAGAGGTTTTTTGATTTTGTTTATCTTAAAAGGATAACAAAAAAGGAAACTTTGGTATAACTACTGTTTGCATACTGTTTTTCTCTCTAACATATATTTATGCCTGTGTTATTTAGGATCATGTTTCTCCTTTTTTTAACTTTTTTTTTATTGATTTACAATGATTTTACAAATTTGCCTGAAATTTAAATGTAGAGCAAAATTTTTCACTTACAATGAACATATATATATATATATTTGTTGTCATATGTTTTCCTCTGTGAGCTGCGATAAGAACTTTTATATATTCCCTGCGCTATACACTAAAATCTTGCTTATCTATTCTACAATTTTGGCATCCCAGTCTTTCTCTTCCAAACCTCTGCACCCTTTGCAACCAAAATGTTGCATTCTATGTCTGCGAGTCTATTTCTGTTTTTTACTTATGCTTATTTTGTTTTGCTTCGCTTTGTTCTTAGATTTCACATATGAGCGATCTCATATGGTACTATTCTTTTTGTTTCTGGTTTACTTTACTTTGAATGACATTCTCCAGGAGCATTCTTCTAGCTGAAAATGATGGTAAGTTGATGGTTTCTATGGCTGAGTAGTATTCCATTGTATAAATATACTGCCTCTTTTTTATCCAGCATCTGTCGATGAACATTTAGGCTGTTTCCATGTCTTGGCTATTGTAAATAGTGCTGGCTATGAACATTGGGGTGCAGGTGTCATCCTGAAGTAGGATTCCTTCTGGATTTATGATCAGGAGGGGGATTCGTGGTTCATATGATAAGTCTATTCTAAGGATTTTGAGGGATCTCCATCCTGTTTTCCAAAGTGGCTGCACCAAAATGCATTCCCACCAGCAGTGTAGGAGGGTTCCCTATTCTCCACAGCCTCTCCAGAAATTGTTATTTTTGGATTTTTGAATGATGGCCTTTCTGACTGGTGTGAGGTGATACCTCATTTTAGTTTTGATTTGAATTCCTCAGATAATCAGTGATATTGAGCATTTTATGATGTGCCTGTTGATCATCTGTATGTCTTCCTTGGAGAATTGCTTGTTTAGGTCTTCTGCCCATATTTGGTTTGGGTTGTTTGTTTTTTTTTATTCAGTTGGATGAGCTGCTAATATATTCTGGAGATCAAGCCTTTGTCAGTTTCATTTGCAAAATTTTTTTCCCATTCCTTAGGTTGTCTTTTTGTTTTACTTCTGGTTTGCTTACTGTGTAGAGGCTTGCAAGTTTCTTTAGGTCACATTTGTTTCCTACTTCTTTCATTTCTTATATGAGAAAAGTTTCAAGAGGTATGTCAGATAATGTTTTACCTTTATTTTCCTCTAGAAGTTTTATTGTATCTTTTATTATGTTTAAGTCTTTGATCCATTCTGAGTTTATTTTTGTGTCTGGTGTAAGGGAGTGTTGTAGCTTCATTGATTTACATGCTGCTGTCCAGCTTTCACAAGACCATTTGCTGAAGAGACTGTCTTTGTTCCATTGTTTATTTTTGCCTACTTTGTAGAAGTTTAATTGACCAAAATTTTATTTGTTCATTTCTGGGCTATTTTTTCTTTTCCATTGGCCTATATGTCTGTTTTTGTACCAATACAGTGCTGTCATGTTGACTGCAGCTCTATAGTATTATCTGAATCGGTAGCGTAAAGAAATGCCACTGATTTTTGAACCTGAATCTTGTAAACCGCTACCTTGCTGAATTCTTTGATCAGCTGTAGTAGTTTTTGTGTGGATCTTGTAGGCTTTTCTATATATAGTAACATGTCATCTGCGTATACTGAGACTTTTACCTCTTCCTTTCCAATTTGGATCCCTTTTCCTTCTTTCTATTTTTTGATTGCTGTGGATAGGTCATCCAAGTCTATATTGAGTAGGAGTAGTGATAATGTGCATCCTTGTCTTGTCCCATATTTTAGTGGGAAGATTTTGACTTTCTCACTGGTGAGTGCTATGCTGGCTGTAGATTTGTTATATATAGCTTTTATGATGTTGAGATCTGTTCCCTCTATGCCCACTTTGGTGAGTGTTTTTATCATACATGGGTACTGAATTTTATCAAATGCTTTTCCTGCATCTATTGAGATGATCATGTGGTTTTGGCCCAATCTCTTGTTGATGTGTTGAATTACATTGATTGATTTGCATATGTTGAACTACCCCTGTGTCCCTGGGATGAAACCCATTTGGTTATGATGTATTATCTTTTATATGTGTTGTTGGATTCTATTTGCTACTATTTTGGTGAGGATTTTGGTATCAAAATTCATCAGAGATATTGGCTTATAATTCTCTTTTTTGGTAATGTCTTTCCCTGTTTGTGATATCAGAGTGATTGTGACTTCATAGAATGACTTTGGGAGTATTCCTTCCTTTTCAATCTTTTGGAAGCATTTGAGAAGTACTGGTATGAGTTCTTCTTTGTGTGTTTGATAGAATTCCGCAGTGAAGCTGTCCGGTCCCGGACTTTTATTTGCAGGGAGGTTTTATATTGCTATTTTGTTTTCATTTCTAATAATCTGTTTGTTCAATGGGTCAGTTTCTTCTTCATTCAGTCTTGGTGGACTGTATATTTCCAAAAACTTGTCTGTCATCTAGTTTATCCAGTTTGGTTCCATGAAGTTTTTCATAATATTCTTGGATGATATTCTGTATTTCTATTTTATTTGTTGTAATTTCTTCATTCTCCTTTCTTATTTTGCTAATTTGTGCTCTCTCTCTTCTCTTCTTTTTGAGTTTGGCCAGAAGTTTGTCGATTTTTCTTACTTTTTGAAAAAAACAGCTTTTGGATTGGTTGATTTTTTTCCTATGGTCTTTGTAAACTCCATTGTATTTATTTCCTCCACAATCTTTATGATTTCCTTCCTGCTCCTGACTTTTGGGGTTTTCTGTTCTTCCTTTTCTAGTTCATTCAGCTGGTGGTATAATTGTTTATTTGTGATTGTTCTTCTTTTTTGAAGAAGTCCTGTATCGCTGTAAACTCCCCTCTTAGCACTGCTTTTGCTTTGTCCCATAAATTTTGTGTGGTTTTGCTTTCATTTTCTTTTGTCCCAAGGTATTTTTTCTATTTCAGTTTTGATTTCTTCATTGACCCATTGGATTTAATAACATATTGTTTAATCTCCATGTTTTCCTTTTGTTCTCCTTTGTTTCTCTGTTGTTGAGTTCTAGCTTCATGGCATTGTGGTTGGTAAATATGCTCGAGGTAATTTCTATCTTCTTAAAATTTCTGAGGTTTCTTTTGTGCCCAAGTACATAATCAATCCTGGAAAATGCTCCATGTGCCCTTGAAAAGAATGTTAATCCTATTTTAGGGGGGAGCAATGCCCTGAAATTATCCACCAAGTCTAACAATCCTATTGTATTATTTATTTTCTCTATTGCCCTATTAATTTTCTGTCTCAGTGATCTTTCCAGTAATGGTAATGCAGTGTTGAAATCTCCAAATATGATTATATTCCCATTACTATCCCCCTGTATATGTGTTTAGAAATTATTTTATGTATTTAGGTGGTCCTCTATTTGGTGCATACGTGTTAGTGTGTGTATTATCCTCATCTTGTATCACTTCTTTAAGCATTATAAAATGTCCTTCTTTATCTTTCTTTATGACCTTTGTTTTAAAGTGTATTTTGTCTGAAATCAGTACTGCAACACCTGCTTTTCTGGCTTTTCCAATTGTATGGAATACCCTTTTCCATCCTTTCACTCTCGATCTATATGTGTCCTTCTCCCTGAAGTGGGTCTATTGTATACAGCATATTTAATTTTCTTTTTTTATTATCCAGCCTACCACACTATGTCTTTCGACTGGAGAATTTAGTACATTCACATTTACAGTATTTGATGATACGTTTCTGTTTATTACTATTTTGGCCTTATATTTGCAGTTGAGTTGGTATTTCCTCTTTGTTCCTTTCATCTTCCTTTAATGGTTTGGTAATTTTCCTTTGTATTATCATGAATCTTATTTAGTTTTAGTGACTCCCTGGTAAGTTTTTGTCTTGTTGTTACCCTTTTTTATGTCTATTAGCTCATTAATAAAACTGCGTTTATTAAACTGACAGTAACTTGATCTCAAAACCAATCTACCAAGAACAAAAAATCTTAAAATGAAAGACAAAGAAAACAATTCTGTTTTTTCTTGCCTCCCTTTCCCACTCTCAATTGTTTGTACATCTTGTTTTATAATTTTGTGTTTATTTTATTTGTAATTCATGAGTTATCACCTTTCCAGCTGTGAGTTTCTCATTTCTGAAGCATCCTGCTGCTTTTCTATTTAGAATAGAAATTTCAATATTTCTTTAAGCATGGGTTTATAGTTGCTAAACTGTTGTTGCTTTTTCTTGCCTGTGAAATTCTTTATGTCTCCTTCTATCATAAAGCATTGCCTTGCTGGATAAAGTATCCTAGAGTATATCTTTTTTTTTCATTCAGGACTTTGAATATATCTTGCCACTCCCTTCTGGCCTGTAGTATTTGTGTAGAGATATCAGCTGTGATCCATATGGGGGTTCCCTTGTAACTCAGTCTTTGCTTTTCTCTTGCTGCCTTTAGGATCACTTCTTTATCCTTGACTCTGGCCATCTTAATTATATGTATTGGTGTGGGGGTATTTAGGTCTTCTTGTTTGGGACCCTCTGAGCTTCCTGTACTTGGATATCTCATTCCTTCATTAAGTTTGGGAAGTTCTCAGTCATGAGTTCTTCAAACACCTTTGCAATCCCCTTTGATCTTTCTTCCCCTTCTGGGAATTCCATCTTGCAAATATTGGCATGCTTTATATTATCCCATAGATCCCTTATGCTTTTTTCATTTGTTTCTGGTTGTTTCACTTGTACCTATTCTGATTGGGTGCATTCTATTGTCCTGTCTCCTAAGTCACAAAATTCGCTCCTCTGTGTTATGTAGTCAGCATTGCACTGTCTTTAGATTATTCCTCATGTCAGTCAATGTGTTAACCTATTCTATGAGGCCTTTCTTTATAGCTTCCATTCGTTTATGACATATTTTATATCTCTAAACACTATCTATTTTATATCCTTTAGTACTTTGATCAGTCTTTATTTGAAATATCGATGTAGTAGGCTATCAATGTCTATTTCACTGATCATTCTTTCAGGGATTTCTCTTGTTCTTTTAATTGGGTATGGTTTCTCTGCTTCTTAATCTTGCTGCTACATCTCTGGCACTGTGTTTCATGGAGTATCAGTTATCTACTATGGTCCTAAAAGAGTTTATCTACCTAATGCCTATGTAGTTATACAACGTAGGAAAGAGAAAAAAGAGAAAGAGTGATAAAGAATTTTAAAGAAGGGAGAAATAAAGTTTTGAAATTATTGTATAATGAATAATAGAAAAGCAAGTGGAAGCAGAATTTTGAAAAATAATAATAATATAAATATTTTTTAATAATTTCCAAGGGATGAATATGGGGGTATATATATTGTCTAAGGGGTAAAAATTAAGAGGGTAATAGAAAATGGAACAGGTAAAAACAGATTTAAAAAATGGGGTGATGTCGGTGTCCTCCTTGTGACTGTGTGCTTTTAATGGGAAGTCTTTCTGCCTTCATCCTGTTTTGGAAGCTCAGCTTGCTGTTTCCAGAGGCCCTCCATTGGAGCCCTCATCTATGCTGCTCCCAGTGCCTGTCGGCAAGCAGATCACACCTACTTCCAACACTAGTTCATGTGCAGTTCTCTTTTACTGTGGGCTGGCTTGTCACTGCCCTGCCCGATGCTGCAGTCAGATGTTCCAGACCGACCAGACAAGAGTGGGCATCATGCCATCTCTCAGCAACATGGTCAGGGGCTGTGTTCCTGCCCAATAATTTGGGGGCCACACTCCCCCTTAGGGTGTCATTCACTACACTGCTCTGTGCAACTGTGCACTCCGCCTTGGGTTTGCACCATGGAGTGGACTCAGAGAGGACTGAGGAACAGCCTGTCCCTGTCTGGGACAAAACACAGCTCCTTATTTGTCTTCATGGAGCAAGTTCTCTGATGATCCAGACAGAATTATCCTATCTGCCTCAGGCTGTAGACAATCTCTGTCTGCCCTTTGAAGCTGTGAAGTCATTAGGTTTCAATGCAGGTTTTTCATCTGCTGCCAACTGGGTGCAAAGTGCCAGAGGTTATGGTAGCTGTGCATGACCCCCACCCCTCTTCACTTAGAAAATTTTGTGGATTTTCAGAGATGGGGTTATACAACCCTTCCACCCAGGCACATCTGCCCTATTGTTAAATGGAGGCCCAGTTTTGTT